>NW_028261388.1:40754262-41054262 GCF_051295495.1 Thamnophis sirtalis | reverse complement strand
TTTGAAAACAAAGATGACTTGATTCAAAATAATCAATATATAAGGTAGTACCGATAAAGCAAAAATATTTCAATTAAATACATTTGAAATCACCAAGCACTGGCATTTGTTTTAAAACCTTGTTGTAGTCTAATTTTAAAACTTAATTCACATATACATGATCATGATAGTTAATTACCTAGTGCTGTTCTTCTTCATTCTACAAGAAATTCTCTAGCTATTTGTTGTGTGTGGTCTTGAAACAGATTGTTTTTCAGAACAGATTGCGAATCTCTGGCCCATTACACACCTGCTGAGATTTTGGTGGTTTTTCCCCTCTTGGGTGAGGAATCAGAAGCTCACAGTATGTTAATCACTGTCAGTATCATTTGTACAAAATGCCAGAAATGGACTGAACTGCATGTTTTTATATACACATGACAGTATTATTTAAAATGTTTGTTAGAATAGTTACTTGATATAATTTATTTCAAATAGGTTAGAAAGATGTAAAGTTTTTTTTTTTAAAAAAAATAGCACATCACAAATAACAAAGTAGTACTTTTGATTTTATAAATAATTTACCAATAGAGATGGCGGACAAATCCAATAGCTTGCATTTTAAAAGTTTTGCAATTTGGGGTTGTAATGACTTTTTAAATATATATACTGGAGGATTTTCTCTTTAATTCAGCTTATGAATGCAACTGGTAATTTATTCCAAGTTTTTTTCTTAACATTTTAATGGTTGATTGTTAATGGTTAATATCCCACTAGCCATAGCAATGAAACTGTCAGGGTTCATTACCATAACAGAACCTTGAGAAAATTTGATAATGTCATTTAATAAACATATTCCTTAAATTGAAGGGAGAGAGGAAGGGAGAGAGAGAGAGAGAGAATTTACTATTTAGAAGCAGTTCTAATAGATACATATTATATTCTTGGAACCCTCTGAGCCAGTGATGGCAAGCCTATGGCATGCGTGTCACAGGTGACACATGGAGCCATTTATCAGGGCACGCAAGGTGCTGCCCTGTCAGCTGGCCAGCGCACATGTGCGTGCTGGCCAGCTGAGTTCAACCTTTTTTAAAGCTATTTTTCGTCCTCCCCAAGCTCCACAGGCTTTATAGGAGCCTGGGGAGGGTGAAAGGAGACTCCCCCGTCCCCCCCGGAGGCCCTCCAGAGACTTCATGAGCTTCCCTGAAGCCTCTAGAGTGCAAAAATACCTGACCCTATGGGCAAACCAGAATTTCAAGAACGGACTTCGGGTTTGCTCGGAGGGTTGTTTTGACTGCTCCGAAGGCTTCAAGGAAGCCTCCTGAAGTTCCCTGAAGCCTTAGGAGCACTTAAAACGACACTCCTATAAAGCCTCTGGAGCTTGGGGAGGGCGAAAAAAGCATGCAAAAATGGGGGGGAGCACCTGTACTGCGTGCATGTGCACTGGTGGGGTCGCACATTGCATTATGGGTGTGGCACGCCCGCACATGACCCCCCCGCGCTTCCCTCACTTATAGCACGCAAGCCAATAAAGGTTCGCCATCGCTGCTCTGAGCTATTCATGAAGCAGTCAGGCCTTGGAAAGCTAAGTGTTAATTTGATTCTTTGGTAGTACCAAATATAGTAGCATAGAGTATATTACTTGTGCTTATTCTATACCAGTTCAGCAGCGCATACTGCACAAAGAAAATTGAACAATAAAGATAATGGTGTAATAATACCTTTGAAGTGGAAAGCCTTAAATCCAAGGGTTGTACATGTTTAATAAAGTAAAAGCTTTTGTGTGAAGCAAGAAACAATGACAGATGTGATGCAGAGCTGACTGTGCCAGCATCTCATAAAAATAGAAGCATTTTTATATTTATAACTTTCTTGAGGGAAAAACAAGCACTCTAAGAATATACATAATCAGTGGTCAGGGCAATCTTATCATTTGGGCCCCAAAATGAACAAGGCATTGCCTGGCTTTTATTTTAATAAGGAATATTGGCAACTAGATAAAATGTCTTTTATTTCTCAAGGCTTTACTATAGATTATACAAAATACTTGGAATTTTTCCATTTTAAAACAAGTGACTTCCTAGTTCTGTGACTTAACTATTATCTTTACCTTTCTAAAAATTTGTTATTTTCCCGTCAATTTAATCCTAATTCAATTTAGTTAGAATTCAGAATTTCTTTCAGATTTTATTATTTTATAATTTAGCTCCTAGACTTTTATCCCTTTTACTTTCTCGCTTATCTCTTCAAGAATCTTGGTCTAAGAGCAATTGCTCATAATCAGGTGGGATTCAAATAATTTAACAACCGGTTATCTGCCCTAATGATTTCTTCCAACAACCAGTTTTCCAAACTACTCAGAAGGGTAATAACTGGTTCTCCCAAAGTGGTGAGAACTGGCTGAATCCCACCAGTGCTCATAATGCAATGGGATAACAGTTACCATATTTTTTGGAGTATAAGGCAAACTTTTTTCCTCCTAAAAGAGGGTGAAAATGTGGGTGTATCTTATACACCGAATGTAGCCCTATCCACCTGCTGACCTCCACCCTTTGGCCTTTGCCTCCCAGCAATTTCCATCCTTGCAGCAAACAGTGAACAGCCTGTTTCAGCACAGCCTGGCACATCCCATTTTTTGCCCCATTTTCTGCCCATTCTTATTCCTTCCACCAGGAACGGGTGGAAAATGGGACATACAGAGGCTGAAATTTGAATGTGGAAAACGAATATAGGGTGGAGGCAGCAGTAGGCAATGGCAATCCCTGCAGCTTGAAATAGTTGCTTGTCGGGAAGCCTGACAATCAGCTGCTTGTGCAAATTGCTGGGAATCAGAGACAGATTTTTGTTTTCTTGTGCTTATCAGGCTGTGCTGAAACTGAAACAGCCTGTTTGCTGCAAGAAGGAAAATACTGGGAGGCAGGGGCAGATTTTTTTTTCTTGTTTTCCTCCCCAAAAGTGAGGTGCATCTCATACTTTGGAGTGCCTTATATTCCAAAAAATATAGTACCTTTTTTCTGGTGATGTAACAGCATTCATCTATGTTTTATTTAGCTTCCTGAACCTATGAAGTATTCATGCTTCCAAGTGTAATGTCCTTATTTGTTTGCTTTCACATTTCTGAAGTGCCCATCTTCCTCAAGGGTTGGTTCATGCTGAACCATTCTCTGAGTCCTTATTTTCTATGGGATTGCTGATTTATGGTCTCCTCTTCCTCTTTTTTTAAAAATTTCATCTTCCATTCTGATGTTTATTTTCTAAATGATAGGCATATAAAGCTATTTCACATTTGATTTTCATAGAGATCTCCAAGAATTACAGCAAATAATTTAACAAAGACTCAAGCCTGAAGAACTGAAAATGTATGCTTTTAAACAAGAGTTTATTTAAACAATCCAATGAACTCTTATATGTATATTTATATGTATGTGTATACGTACAGTATATGTATGAGATGGCACTCAAATCTAATAAAATAAAGTGTGTGTGTGTGTGTGTGTGTTTGTTTGTGTGTGTGTTTGGATCATGAGGCTCTGAACACAGTTAATTATATCCTGGTTTTCTCCCAGTTGGATTATTGCAGTGTGCTCTACCTGAGTTTATACTGGCTGTCAGTTTTTTTCTGGGTCCAACTCAAGGTGTTAATATCATCTTCAAAGTCCTTTATAGCATGTATATAAAATTGCATATTTTTAATGCCATTTGCCAAAGAGTTTCAACTGGGTGGTCCAGAAGGAGAGCTGTTTCTGTAGTGGTCTCTCTCCTCTCCCAATCCAGCCCTCCCTACTCCTGGCCTTCCAGAAGAGTCTGAAAATCGGCTCTGCCATTTGCCTGGGAGTTCAACAGGAGCCTGCTACTTTAGGAGCTGTTAATTTTATATTAAAGTTTATAGAAGAAAGAAAGAAAGAAAAGAAAAGAAAGAAAGAAAGAAAGAAAGAAAGATTGCTTGGAAAGTGTAAATTGAGAAAAGAGCTTATTTGCAGTCAATCTCATCCTAAGTTGTTCTTATTAATATATTGATGCATCTTTTAATTTCAGATCTTCATGTTTCTATTGTCATTCCTTTGTTAATAAATGTTAATATTTATTGTGTTTCCTATTGAGATTTTGTTTGGTATTCTTTGACAAACAAGGGTATGATTAGTGTAGCTGTAAAAATTTTCTGGTGATGCCTGTGTTCCCTAGATAGCAACATTAATGCCTGCCAAATAGTTAATGCTGTTTATCATCAATGACAGACTGAAAAAAATATTTATATATTTTTTATCTTTTACCTTGCCAACCAAAATGGATTAGATTTGCAATTTGTAATTCTCTGCTCTGTGTGTGTCTGCGTGTTTGTTATATATAGACTAATACAGAGAAGTACTAATCTAATAAAATTAAAGTATTATTATTCTGTGAAAAAAAACCCAGGGCTACTTTTTGTTTATCAGCAAATTTTGCATATATATTTCTTCATTTATTTAGTATTGCAGACTAAACTTATATACACAATGTCTCTTAGAATTCATGCATACAGTTGAGCATAAAGAATAATTACATCATCAGCTGAAGCTGAAACTACTGGTACTATTTTAATGTATATGAATGGTATCCCCATTTATATACATTATATACAGTAAAAATATGACTCTGGTTTAACATAAACAATAAGCAATAATTGATAAACTGCTTATTGGCTTCCTTAAGGAGGGTTTTATGCTGTTTTGTATGCTATGTTTCATAGTTACTTAAGTTCTTTTAAAAGCCTTTGGTAAATGTAATATTTGTTTATTAATACAGTAATCATATTTTTGTTTAAAAATCAATTTTCTGAAATATTTATTATTATTACAAAATATGATAGTAAGGCTTGAAATGAGTAGAAAAAAATTAAATTGGCAAAAACAGATCAAATATATCTTTCAATTTTGGAAACTTTTATAACAATTATTCAAAAGACCCTTGGAGCAGAATAGTGTGTGAGGCAAAAAGGAATTCTGGAAAGACTGATCTTTTATGGCTTGCCAGTTTAGCAACTGCTACTTTCAGACTTAGATCATTGTGAAAGAATAATCACAGAAACAGCCTCATTCTAGAAAGAGGACAACATATTCTATCCTCATTGGTGATCACATAGTTTATATTCTAGGTATGGCAAGTAAGGTACTTTATTTTTCCAGCCCAACAAAGAAGAAGTTGATTTCAAAGCCAGGCTTGATGTTTTACCCTTCCTTGTTCTTAATGCTCAATTTCCTCCTACATTTAAAAATCTGCTGGTGCGAGGCCATTGCACATGCAATTTTACATTTGCCCTATTACCAGTGTAATTGAGAGGCTTATTGCTATGTTTTTAAGTCATAGAAAGTTTTCATGATTTTTCTTCTGTCAGCTAGGCAATATTTTTATTATACAAAATGTTACTAGATTTCATGTTAATATATTTTTAATTAATTAATTAATTGGATAAATATACCTTTTAATTTTTAACTAGGCAACTTGACGTCCATTGGACCATCATTTCAGGAATATTTGATTGCCTGAACAGATACAAAGAATGACAAAAGGTTGGTTTAAAAAAAAGCAGTGGGAACCGGAACAATTTATGATTTCTTGGTGGTTTCCCCATTGAATTTCCTTGTGGAAATCTGACAGGAAACATGGAAAATTCCCCTCCCTTGGCATTAGTGGCTCCCACTTGATGCAGAAGGGAGAGAGGGGCTGTGAGAGTGGCTGGAAAACTTAATGGAACATTGAAAATGAATATTACATGACCACAGCAGCCACCCAAATATTAGCATATACTAGAAATATTCTGTTCTTAGTATCTTAAGGATTTAAATTCTTTTTAAGCCCTTCACATACATATTTATTTTACCTTTTCTTTTTGGTCCTAATTCTATTCATAATTTTTGATTACTATAAAACACTGATTAATATCTGTCATAAACTTGAATTCAAATGAACATTGAAAGCAAAATTTATCTGCAGTGGTGCTTTTTTAAAAACCATTCATAACTATAAGTTATTGCTATATTAACAGATGTAATGGTTAATGTTTTGGTCTAGAAATGATGAGTAGATATCTGGTCATTGTATTAATTAATTATTTAATTTGTTTTGTATGTTAATATTTGTAAATTTTATTTTTCGACCTACTCTCTTCTATAATTGCTTTTAGCACTCAATTCCTCCTCCCAATATTTATTTTTTCCTTTTATTGCAATGTACCGTAAATCATGATACATTGTATTATTTCAATGCAATAATGTTTATATAATATCATTAAAAATAATAACACTCTTTTATTTGAAATGATTAAAAGAATTGAAAATAAAAAGGTACAAATTCTATAATTAATTGTTCTTAACTTTTCATCCAAAATTGTTAAGGAGTATTGCAATGCTATGTGAAAGTGACCGTGAGAGACAGGGGAAAGACTGCAGTGAGCATAATGGTAGTGAGCCGAAAACAATATTTTAGAAGGGTCCCTCCATAGTTTTCAGGACAGTAAAGAGAGCTACTTTCTGATTTGAAATATTCTGTTAATGTAACTTTACAATAAATATTGAGCTAGTAATAATAGGCGTACTTATTTTCAGGAGTACTTCAAAGGGTTAATATCAGTCTTGCAAGTCTGATAGCATATTGTACCAATACAAACTTTAACCTTTAGAGAATTTAATATGGTACTAGAAAAAGCCTTTGCTCTTTGAATCTTATTCTGTTCTATTTCAGATTGCTTTGAGTTTAGTAGGATAATTTGGACATTGGTATAAATGTAGAAGAAGCAGGGGGGATAATTTGGGAAATGCACTGTAACTAATGGATTAGGTAAGGTGACCAGATGTCCTGCTTTTGGTGGGACGGTCACGATTTTTCAAAATTTGTCCCATGTCCCGCGGCATGTTCAAAAAGTCCCGATTTTCCAAAAGAAAGAAAAAACACCGAATCATCAATTTTAAAAAGGACACCATTAAAAAAAAAGTTTTTATTTCTCTGAAGTGTCGTTCCCTATGTGGCCTTTAGACGGCAGTGGTTTCCCTCCCTCCGCTCAGCTCGCTAAAAGTGCCCGACGAGGGGCGAGGCTCCCTCCCCTCCTGCGCGTGCCAATGCGTGATGTTTTTGCGACAGCCGTCCAGCGGCCTCAGGTGGGAGGGCTTTCCGGTGGCGGCAGCGTGGTGAGGAGGAGGCTCGGTCCCGGGCCAAGCAACTCAGCCATCGGAAGTTTTTTTCCCCCCGCTTCTCTCGGGCGCTGTTCTCCCTGCAGCCATGCCATGCAAGCAGCCGTCAGCAACCTGGTCCGGGTGAGCCGAGGGGAGGCAGGTGGGGATCCGGTTGGGAGAGGCTGGCGATGGGAGTGGCTTTTGAAAGGGTTGGGGGGCATTGGGGGAAGGCAATCGGGGGAAGGCTTTTTTTTACAGCTCAGGTGCTCCGAGCCCCCCCCCCCATCAATGGTGTCCCGCTTTACCCATCTTAAAATCTGGTCACTTTAGGATTAGGGCAAGTTTTGTTTTGTTGATTTTGGAACATAACTAAAATAACCACAATTAACCACTATTTAACTACATTTAAATAGCATTATTCAGCCTTAGAATCATAAGGATGAAAGGTATCTTGGAGGTTGGAAAGGGATCTTGGATGATTTTGCTTAAGGAAGAAGTCCTTATATCAGATCAGACAAATGGTTGTGCAATCTTTTCTTGAAAACCACAGCCATAAACTACTCATAATTCCAGCTAGAAGCTAGCTGTTCCATTGACTAATTCTTCTCACAGTTAGGAAATGCCTCATTTCTAGATTGGATTTTTTTTCTGATGAATTTCTACCCATTGTCCTGCCTCAATTGCTATGGAATATGAGTTGATGCCTACTTGTCTGTGACAACACTTCAAGTAATGGAAGATTGCTATCCTGTCTCCCCTAAGCCTTCTCTTTGTTAGACTAAACATAGTTTATTCCTTTAGCCATTCATTGTGTGATTTACCTTATCATCTTTGTTGCTCTTCTTTGCACTTTTTCTACGTCTCTGTATTTTTATTATCATGATAACAAGAACTAGATATGTAGTATTCCAATGTGGCCTCACCAGTGCAGTATAGAAAGGTACTATCATTTCCTGTGATGTTGATTCTATTCACCGGTTGATGCAGTCTAGCACTGCATTAGATTTTTTGGCAGCTGCAACACACTACTGATTCATATTTAATCAGCATCCATCAAGACATCTCGATTCCTCTCAGTCACTACTGTTGAGTCAGAAGCTGCCTATACTTGAGCATTTAATTTAAAGTGCAGGACCTTACTTTTCTCTCTCTACTAAACTGTATCTTGTTGAATAGGGGCCAATGCTGAAGGCTATCAAGATATCCAGGGTAGTCTAAGAGGCTGTGACTTTCCTAAAATACACAACTAAATTGTTTTATTAAGACCAATGAAACCAAAGTTCAGATAAATTTCAGAAAAATAGTAATCCAATTGTACCCAGTGGAATTTAGGTATGTTTCATTTTCTGCTGAGTCCTTTATACTTGACCAGTGAATCCATTAAAAGAGTCATTTCTTTAATCCAGTTTAGCTTTAAGTAAAATGCTAATTGGATACTTATTCAGAGAATGGCATTTGAAATTACCAGGAAGCAATCTTGACAGAAAAAAAATACTATACCTTTTATAGATAGAATGCCAAATTTCTTGGATGTACATTAATTATCATTAAATTTATATAAAAGAATTTTAATAAAATAGAAATAATTTTATGTAATCCTTAATTATTAAATATATATTGTTTGGCTTACAAAAGAAATTTCTATTTAACCCTGCTGTTACAATAAGAATAAAGATTCTTATTGTATATATTTAGTAATGGATATTTGTATTCATTACAAAAAATGTTCAATAATCTTTTGAAAGACTGGGTGGGGGAGGAGACTGGCCTAGCCTAATTTGTCCTCTATAGAAGCAAATAGAGAAAATGATTGTGATTAAATTTTAATGGATGAATTTGTGACAAAAATACTATGAATATTTTAAGCTACTAGCTAAACAATATACTTATGTGTTACTGTAGAAAAAATGACTCTTCCTTATTATTTTTATTTCTAAAACCTTCAGATGTGTTCATGATTTTCTTATTTTATGAAAACTTACATTTTTTATCTCACATAAAAATAAAGTTCTGGGACTCTTGGAAAGATTTAAGAAAGTACTTGTAATTATTTGGTATATATTTTATTTTACAAAGTATTCATATATGTGTGCATTGAATTTATATTGCATATTGTGCAATATATTGTATATATTGTGTATTTATGGGCTACAGTAGAATATTTTTTTAAAGAAAATACTGTCTTGTCTAATGAAAAAAGCAAAAAAGTGTATCAGTGTGCTATTATATTATATGAAATGGAAAGTCAGGCTGAGGCAATGAAATAAAATGTCAGAACAAATCGTGACTTTACAGTTTGATCTTGGTAGATCACCAGAGGTCTTCTTCAGGACCAATTCATCTTAAAATGTCCCATGACTTTGAAGTAATTCCACAGGATGTCTATGCATCTACTAGGGCTCTGATCAAAAACTGTAAATCTTTTTGTCAGTGTGTATCATGTGAGGCAATAAATCTCTATCCTGTAGGACATGAACTTTATGTGGAAAAAATGTTTTCCCCTTAGCAAAAGAGTAAGCAAATCAAATTCATACTGATATTCTTTCTGGGATGAAAAAAAGGATATAAAATGAATCCATTTTGAAAAATGTACTGAATAATATAAAGATTTGCTAGGAGGAATATTTTCAGCATCATTAATATTTCACCGGAACTGTATCTGCTTTAAAGATAGAGACTGACACTGTAGTAGAATACAAATTGAATGCCTTGCAATTCATCTCTTTAGACATTTTAGATATATTTTTATTGATTTAGTAATTTTACTTCTATCTTATTAGCTGTATGATGCTTTACCAACCCATTTCACATAATTACTTTAATGTATTATTGACTTTAAAAGACATCTTAGAAGAATCATGATCCTCTTAGTGATTATTAATGTTATCTTATACAAGTCATAGCTAACATAGACAAAAGGTTTGAATGAGTACTTCCTTAGTGTGCTTCATTCATCAGTCTTCACAAACTTACCTAAGTATATTAAATATTGAATAAACTCACTCTCTTTCCCAATATACCGTAAATATAATTTGTATTTCATGTATTAATTTTTAATCTTAGGAATGTTTTTATTCCTGTAAATAATAAAACAGAATCAGAATAATGACAAACAATTGTACAATATCCAGAATAATTTTATGATATGTTTAAATCCAATTCTGTTTGTGTCTATACATCAAAATGATTTTCTCTTTTTCAGTAGATACATCTGTTGCTTAGCTACTAGCATATATAACAACTTTGTCTTAGATGATTTAATATGCACCATCAAATTTATATCTTCACCTTCACTTGTGTAATGAATGCAATTTATGTATGTGTGTGTGTGTGTGTGTATATGTATACACACACACACACGCACACACATATACGTATACGTACGTATACATACATACATACATACATACAAACAAACATACATACATACATACATATATATCTTGAGGGTGGGTGGAGTGCTGGCTTTGTTTCAGTAAGTGGAATGATTGGTTGTGTGGTTGTATCATGATTGGTAGATTGGTGCTGATTGGTGCTGGCTGTGTGTCTATTGTTGTTTTGTGTTGTAACAGCCTGGGTGGTGGGTGGGGCTTGTTTGTTGACTAGGGCTGGTTTCCAGATGTCTGGTGGGCGGGAGGTATCGTCATGTTTATTCATGTTGTGGAGGTGTTTCTCTATTTCGATAGCTTCCATAATTATTCTCTTGTTGAAGTATTCAGTTTTGGAGCTTAACCTGGTTCCTTCAAAATTAATTTCATTTCCTGTAGCTTTAAGGTGCTGGAAAAGGGAGGAAGTTTTTTTCTTTTTTTCTTATTGCGTTCTTATGTTCTGCGATGCGTGCATTTATTCTCCTGTTTGTTTGTCCTATGTATGATGCAGGGAAGATTTTGCATGGTATTTCGTAGACACTTTGGTTTTCTAGCTGGATTTTGTCTTTGGGGTTTCTTAAGATGTTGACTATTTTTTGGTCAGTGTTGAAGGCTGTCTTGATATTGTGTTTGTGGAGAATATTGCTGATTTTATCTGTGGTGCCTTTGATGTAAGGGAGGAGGGCGATGCCATTGCCCTGTTCTGTGTCTCGGTTTTTGGAGGGAGTCTCCCTTTCGATTAG
This sequence comes from Thamnophis sirtalis, assembly GCF_051295495.1. NCBI lineage: Eukaryota > Metazoa > Chordata > Lepidosauria > Squamata > Natricidae > Thamnophis > Thamnophis sirtalis. Next base: position 41,043,027 of record NW_028261388.1, on the reverse strand, counting down.
GTTGGTAATCAGATTTATCTAAGGCATTAGTTTCAAAATGTTCCATGTATATGTTCTAATGCCTTAGATAAATCTGAACGCAAACCCAAACTCTGGCTTAGATATGTTGGTGATACTTTCGTGATTTGGCCACACAGGAAAGAAAAACTGGACAACTTCCTCACACATCTCAACAGCCTATACCTCAAAATACAATTTGCCATGGAAATAGAAGCAAACAACCGACTTTCCTTTCTGGACGTCCTAATCTACAAAAAACCCAATGGCTCCCTAGGACACACCATCTACCGAAAAGAAACACACACCAACCACTAATTAAACACACAATCCCATCACCACCCTGCACAGATCAACTCTGTAGCCAAGACCCTCATCTCCAAAACCAAATGCCTAGCCGACAAAGAATACCTGAAAACTGAATTACACACACTCACAAATATATTAATCTCCAATGAATTCCAAAGAAAAACAATTACCAATATATTAATTAATTAAATATATATATATACACACACACATACACATACACATACACATACATACATACACACACACGCACACACATGCATACATACATATATACATATGGTTTAACCAATAGTTATTCTGTTTAACTGTTTTAATTTTATATGTCCTCATAATTACTTCACTATTCCTATATAAAATCATGATTCACTAATGGTAGTTATTTAAAACTGATTTATTTAAGCTTAGATTAAAAATATAACCATGAATTTGTATTTTAATCATTATCTACTAGTAATAAAAAGATGTACCATATTTTGAAGACTGGGCAGATCAGTTTTTTCTTTCATTTATTTACTTACACTCCAAATTCGTCCTGTCTTGTACAACTCTTAATTCATAGTTTGAAACATTGTAGTTTATCGATTAAATCACTTACTTGCTAAAAGAACAACCTTATAATAATAGTGTTTTCATAAGTTACTTGCAACTTACACTATCTGAAATAACTATTAAAGGTAATCTGCAACTTACAATAGTAATGGAGCCTTCCTATTTTGGTTGTAAAGTGGAAGGACAATAATTGAAATTCATTAAGTGAAAGAACTCTCATCCTGGATCATCCCAATGACCCATATGTTAAATGAATGTAGTGGTGATTACAGAAGTCATTAAATGTGCATAGGATGCCTTAGGGATGCCTCCCTTGAGCCTCCCAGGAGCCCCACCCCCGATATACCTCTATGCTCTGTTTCCTTTCCTTGGCATCCCCACAGCATCTCCACTCCTCATAATGCCTTGCTTACCTTCTGGATATCTGCAGAACTCAGTATTGTGGGCTACCTATACTTGGTCATGTGGAGCAAGCAGCTGTTTGCAAATTGACCTTGACCTTCTGCCTTTTTACATGGCCTCTAATACAAAGCAGGATAACGAGCCACAGTTTGTAATTTGTAGTTCCTGTATTTCCTCATGAAAAAAGTTTTAGAAGGAAGGGGTAGAAGAAAGAGCATGGTGCAGTGAGACAGAGAACAGACAATGAAGGGCGAAGTGTTAAAAAGGCAATGCAGAGGGATCTGCTTTGCCTTGTTTGAAACCTGATTTGGAAGGCAATCCCCTCTGCATTGCCCTGTTAACAATTAACTCTTCATTGTGTGTTCTGCGTCTCATTGCACCAAACTCTTCCCCCCCCTTCCTTTTCAAACTTTTTTCACAAAGAAATATAGAAACTATAAAGCACAAATTTTGGGTCTTTATCCTGGTTTAAGTTAAAGAAGCCATGCAAAAAGGCAGAAGGCAGGGGAAATGCTGCTTTGCTGAGGTCATTTTGCAAATGGCTGCTCCATGTACCGTATTTTTTGGAGTATAAGATGTACCTTTTTTCCTCTAAAAGAAGGCTGAGAATATGGATGCGTCTTATATATCAAATACAGCATTTTTTTGCCTCCCAAACCCCTGCCCCCTTCACCAAAATGACCGGCTATACCCTTATGAAGGCTTTCAGAGACCTCCTGGGGGTTGGGGAAGGCAGAAATGAGCAAACAATGGGCCGTTTTTTGTCCCTCTCCCAGCCCTCAGCAGCACTATAAGCCTCCATAAGGCTATGCATACAATGTTTTTTACAAAAAACGGGCTCATTTTCGCAAAAAATGGACCTTTTTTTGCTCATTTTTGCCCCCCCTCAGGAGCACTCTGCAAGCCCCCCCTCCACAGCTATTTATGCCTTTTATTTGAAAAAAAGGGCCCATTTTCACAAAATGGGGCATTTTGGGGAGATTTGCAAAGATTTGCTCTTTAACTGATTGATGAGAATTACGTGGATCAAATGCTGTGCCAACAGGAACAAAGTTAGGTGTTTCAGATTGTCAGTGATTTCCTTCTCCAGCACATGGATAAGTACACCTGGAAACATCTACTTACCTACCTACCCCCCCTCTCTCCCTACCTAACTACTGTATTCCTCTCTCTCTCTCTCTCTCCCCCTCCCTCCCTCTCCCTCTACCTACCTACCTACTGTATTTCTCCCCCCTCTCTCTATACTTCTACTACCTACCTATCTACCTACCTATACACACTCTCTCTCCCTCCCTACCTACTGTATTTCTCTATCTATCTCTATTTCTCTCTCTCTATCCCTTTATCTACCTACCTACTTTTTTAAAAAAATTGCCTCTTCAAAACCTTGGTACGTCTTATACTCTGTTGCGTCTTATACTCCAAAAAATATGGTAGGTAACAACAGCCTGTGGCACTGAATTATGCAGATCTCTGGAAGGTAAGTAAGGCATTGTGGGCGGTGTAACAGGGGGAAATAGCAGACCCAGAGACTTTGGGATCTGGAAGGACAATTATGGTGGAGGTGGATAAGAGCTAGGTGTGCGTGCTTCAGTGTCTCGGCAAAGTTATGAAGCCAACTGATCATTTGTAAGTGTGAATGACCAGATAACTTTTGTAAAATTCTTATCTTCTAATCATAGTCATACATGGCTTTGGGAGCATACCTTCAATTTCAGATGCTAATGTAAGTTAATTTCATATTTTACATTGAAAAGCAAATACATTGAAGTGGCTTGTCAAGAGCTTGTATTCTTTCCTGGGTATTGTGTACCGTCTTATAAACAACCTTAAAATTATTGTTACTTTAGCTATAGAGGTCAATGTAATCATAAAGTAATTTCAGGCCAGTCTTCTGGAGGCTTCCATGCAGATATTCAATAGGAGGAGCTTTCCAACGTTCTTAAAAGCTGAAAACTTACTTTCAAGTAAGTGATTTTGGTAGCAATGTCAGTTTTCTATCATAGAACTACAATAAATTGTAAGGAGATCTTAGGAAAAATACCACCCTAGCATATTTTTATAGACACACAATTTAATCAAACCATTCTTTATCAAGTGAATTGTGCCTTTCACATTTTAGAAAATCCAGATATTGTTCTAAATTTCTGTTAGGATCAAATTATGTATTTGGGAATTGCTAAGAATAGCTTAGTTGTGTGTTTAGTAGCTAGAAAATATACAAAAATTGGAAATCAAATGATTATTTTTACATGACATTTTCTTCAGATGAAATAATAAAAGCCTAAGAAAATAACACTGTTCATGTACACACACACACACACACACACACACACACACACAGACACACACACACACACACACACACCCCTGCCTTTGAAATGGTAACCAACTTGCCACCTAGCACAACCTGACCTATTTTTTGTCGTGCCCCTTTGGATTTTTGCACATTTGCATTTACCATTCCTTCTCTAACTATTCTGTGTCTCATTAAATTTTCAAGAGGTGTGAAATAGGGCCCTGTGGGAGCAAACTCTCTGGATCAGCCCAATTTTTTATAGTTAATTGTATTCTTTTTAAAGATTTGAAGTACTTTTATGTACTTCACTTATCAGAAATGGTTTTTAAAGTCCCCTCTAGGCCAGATAGTCATAGGGTTAAACTAGATGATCCATGAGAAATATATGAATTAAACTTTTATTAACAAACACATATTGACTTGAGTGGATAATGGATTAGGGGGAAAGGTCTGCTTAACTATTTCCCTTATATGACTGCTTAATTTTGTTTTTCCCAAGCTTTTCTTGTCTTTATAAGAGGATATTAAAACTTGCTAAGTGATGTATTTGAATGATACACAAAAAATGCAGCCTTTCTTCTGCTGAATTTATTTTACAATATACTAACTACTACTACTACTACTACTACTACTACTACTACTACTACTACTACTACTACTACTGGTAATAATAATAATAATTTTGAATATGTAGCACCCTTTACATCCACAAAGTGACATTGACAGGTTCTACCTGCCAAGAAGAATAAGGGACTATTACAAATCTATCAAACTATAGAAGAAGAAAAACGAAGTTTGAATGTGAATCAAAGTACAGAAAAGTTGCTACAGGCTATGAAAATGGAGAACATTATAAAAACAACAGAAACAAAGACAGAATATAAGGAAAAACAGTTGGATGACAGATTAAATGAATGGAAAACCAAAGCTTTGCATGGACAGCACTAGAAAAACATTGAAGGAAAATGTGATAACAACTTGACATAGGTATGGCTTAAGATGGAAACAATCAAGAAAGAAACAGAAGGTTTAATACTCACTACTCAAGAACAAGCACTACAAACTAATGCCATGAAAGTGAAGATACAAAAATTCACTGACAATCCAAACTTCCGACTTTGCAATGACAAAGTTGAAACTCTTTCACATTTAATATGTGAGTGCAGCAAAATAGTGCAAACTGATTACAAAGCTAGACATGAGTGAGTTGCTAAATTAATCCACTGGTCATTATGTAAAAAAAATATGACTTACCTGTATCCAAAAAACCATGGAAATATAAAGTGGAAAAAGTTGTCAAAAATGAGAAGGTAAAGATCTTGTGGGACTTTTGAATACAGGCAGATTGTCATTTGTAACACAACACACCAGTTATCACAGTTGTTGAAAATGGAAGCATACAATTTATTGATATCTCTGTACCAGGATATGCCAGAGTCAAAGGAAAAAAACTGGAAAAAATTAGAAAATATCATGACCTGGCCATTGAAATTATGTGATTATGGATGAAACATATAACAGTGATACCCATTTGTAATCAGGGCACTTGGTAGCATTTACAAAATACATCAAGAAATTTCAGCTTCCTGCAATAAAACCAGCAGAACTGCAAAAAACTGTGCTACTTGGAACATCATATACAGTCACTCACACCCTCGTGACCTCAAGACTGGACTACTGCAATGCGCTCTACATGGGGCAGCCTTTGAAGAGTATTCGGAGACTTCAACTCGTCCAGAATGCAGCTGCGCGGGTGATTGTGGGTGCACCTCGGTACACCCACGTTACACCTATCCTCCGCGAGCTGCACTGGCTACCGATCGGTCTCCGGATACGCTTCAAAGTGCTAGTCGTAACTTATAAAGCCCTTCATGGTATTGGACCTGGGTACTTGAGAGACCACCTGCTGCCAATTACCTCCCAAAGACCCGTTAGATCTCACAGGGTCGGCCTCCTCCGGGTTCCGTCCACCAGCCAATGCCATCTGGCTACTACCCGGGGGAGGGCCTTCTCTGTAGCAGCTCCGGCCCTTGGAATGAACTCCCCATGGAGATCCGGACCCTCATCTCTCTCCAGGCCTTCCGGAAAGCCGTCAAAACCTGGCTGTGCCGGCAGGCCTGGGGTTGATGAGTTCCCCTCCCCTCTCGACTGGTATGGCTGTGTGATTTTCGTGTATTTTAATTATGTGTATTGTGTTTATGTTCCCTTTCCCCCCTGAGTTGTTCGCCGCCCTAAGTCCCTCCTGGAGAAGGGCGGCATACAAATAAACCAAATACAAATACAAATATATTTTAAGAAGATACTTGGTTGATAATTAGGATGCTGGCAGCAACCCATATCAACCATCAGCGCCAATCAATGATATTTGTGATACATTTTTAAATGTTCAGTTTACTGAGTTTTATGTTTAATGAATAAAAGATAATAATAATAACAAAAACAATAAAGCAACAACAACAACAACAACAACAATAGCAAGAAGATTGCACAAACTGACTACAAGCAGTGGCATGACAAAGTAGCAACAATAGTGCATTTGAAAATTTGCAGGAAATATCATTTGCATGTAAGCAAGAACTGGTGGGACCATAAAACAGAGAAAGTCATAGAAAATGGAGAAGTTAAATTGCTCTAGGACTTCAGAATCCAGACAGACAGACACCTGCCACATAACGGACTTAACAGTTGTCGATAAGAAAGACAAAAAAGTCTGGATAGTGGATGTGACAGTTCCTGGAGAGAGAAGAATAGAAGAGAAAGAAAGGGAGAAGATAACAAAATACAAAGACTTACAAATAGAAATAGAATGACTATGGCAAAGGCAAGCAAAGGTAGTACCAATAATAATAGGCACCTTGGGTACAGTCCCAAAACAACTGGAGCACCACTTGAATACCACAGGCATTGACAAATTTGCCATCAGAAGTTGGCTTTGCTTGGAACTGCTTCCATCTTGTGAAGCTATCTGTAACACCATCAAATATCCAGATTTGCCTATCTCAGGTCCTTGGTAAAATGCCAAACGCAGACTGAACATCTGGCTTACTGTGCAATGAATGATAATGATGATGATGGCTCTGTTTTGATATTTTATGGATTGTATTGTTCTATCTTTAGTCATTAACATTAGGTATTTTGCTGTTAATAAACATTGCCTTACTTATGTGTCTAATTTTCTTTTCTTTTTTACATAATCCTATCTGAGCCATCCCAGGTTAATTTGGTTGGTTTGCTAATTCTCATTTATTGCTCATTTCCTAAACTAGAATATCCCAACACCATCTCTCTCCTCTTTTATTTTAATCTTGCTGCAGTGGTGGGTTTCAAAATTTTTTGGAACCTACTCTGTGGGTGTGGCCTGCTTTGTGGGAGTGGATTGCTGGCCATGTGACTGGGTGGGAGTGGCTTGCTGGCCATGTGACTGGGTGGGAGTAGCTTGCCGGCCATGTGACCAGGTGGGAGTGGCCAAGATGATGTCAGCATTCCCAGTCAAGATACCAGGACTAATATATGTAGGTCTTTCAAACTTTCATACTTCATGAAATCCACACACAATTTTTTCCCCTGATTTGTTTCAAAATACTTTTATTTCTGATCAAATTTAACTGCCACTTTCAATATTCTGTACTTAGAATTTGTTTTGCTTCATATAAGCAGAATATCATAAAATATACTTTATCATAACATTTTATATTTCTTTTTTATTAGAATTTGTCAAACAAAAACAAGAACAAGAATAAAAGGAAAAAAATACAATGACAGGGATGATAGGCACATTAGTGCACTTTTGCACACCGCCTCTATTGAGCACTTAAGTATGAAGTAAGGTCAAACGGAAGTCAAATTGTGACTGAAATTGTGAAAATTTGTAGCTGAGACAACTGAATTCCAGACTTTAACAATTCTATTACAGAAATCATATTTTTAGTCATGTTTATAATGATTTACATTGAGTTTAAGGTGGTTGTTTGCACACATATTAATGCAATTAAAACAGAAAAAGTCATTTACAAGTAAAGCATTACTACATACAATTTTGCATGCAATACCTAGGTCTGACTGTAAATGATGCTGTTCTAAGTTATCCAAACTAAGAATTTTGAGCCTAGAACCACAGCACAATTATTTTGTGGACAGAAGAGAGCAAGACTTTTCTTGTGAAATATTTTTGAACCCACTTCATTGCACTGATGTCATATATATGGTGGGGATTCCAAACAGTTGAACAATACTCTAAAATTGGTCTAGCATATGTTTTATAAGCTCTAATTAGCAATACAATGTTTCCAGAAAAAAAAGCTTCGCAAAGTTAAATTGACAACTTTTATTTCCATGTGTATTAGATAGCATTTAAGGACACCTTAAATATTTAAGAGTATTAGACATGTTTAATAGTTGTGTTTCTGTATATTTGAAAAGCCTTAGAAATGTGCAGTATTGTAATCTGAAGTGTGAAACACGCTGCCTCTATCGTGGTCACATATGCTTTATGTGTTAGCAGCTTCTTAAAGATGCTGTGAATTTTCCTGGGCTTCTATAGTCATTGCAAATCCAACAAAATACACATTTGAGTTTGAGAGACACTTCAAGGACAGTGACAGGGTGATGATGGCTGAATCATAGATTTTCAAATGGAATTTATGTCATTCAGTGTGTGGAAAAATTGAAAGAAAATTGGGAGAAGATGAAGTGGTAAGGAAGAGCAGGATATGGCAAGGAAATAACAATTGTAAAAGACTGCTAGTTCTTGTTAAAAGTTCAATCAAATAATTTCAAAAACAATGAGAAGTGGCATTTGTCTTTTTAATGCCTCACAGTTATTCCTTGGCTGTCTGGGAAAGGGACAAGATAAAAAGGACAAGATAAAAAAAAAGATATATGAAGATGACTTGAGACCAGCACACCTCAAAGTCTGCAGATCTCTGGCTCTTCCATTTATATGCTAATAACTGGCCATGGCCAAGGCTACGGCCAGCATATCTCTTGTCATCTTTCTTTTTCTTCAGCCTAAAATTTAATGAGCACAGTGTAGTTAAAGAAATTCAGGATTTGGAGGAGAAGGAATCCATCCCAGAACGTATACAATTTTGGAGTACATACTGTAAAACAAATAAAATCACTTTCCCTTTGGGAAAAAACAACATGACCCACAGACTGCAGACACTACATTCCAGGTTAAAAAGATAGATCAGTGATCATGGCCAATTTAATTTATTAATTTAAATCTCTGATTAAACTTTCTTAATTATATACAGTATTCCAGTAGCTGCCCCTGAATACTGTTAGAAATAAGCCAACTTTTTTTTCTTTATAAAATGGTAAGTTATTTCTGAAATAATGTGTGTTTAGTTCTTAAACAATCATTACTTGTTCAAACCCCTTCCATATCTTACATCAATCACCTTAGGTTTTGGAGTCCATGGTACTCTTATGTCCAAATCTTTAATATCTCTTCTTTTGCTTACAAGCCTCCTGTTACTCATTTTAATGTTCATCTTTAATACTTTCCATGCAAATATTCTTATAATTATCTTATGCAAGGCTGTCAATACTTCTCTACATAGACTAATATATTATGCATTTTATTTATTTCATTATTATATTTTTTGAATCCAAGACAAGAAATCTTTATTTACTTGCTTATTCATTAAATATATTGATTTATCTTTTTCACATTCACATTTAACTTTGTTGAAATTTTATTTTTCACTTTTAATTTCATAATAAGATATTTGAAGGATTCTTAAGTTTTAACACATTTGCATACCTAAAATAGTAAAATTCACAAGTTTTATTCCAGCTGTCATAATGTTCAGTTCTGGCATTCTTATAGTTTCAGTAAAGAAGTAGAGCAGATGTGAGAGCAATATGAATATATTTCCCCCTTTTCTATTTTCAACCACCTTTGTAACCTCTAGATTAAGTTATTATAATAGCTTAATTTTCATTGTAAAGGGTCATTAGAAGAATAAACATATTTTGGAGAAGAAAATACCCTTAATATATTTCATATTCTGGTGGATTCTACATAGCCTTGATTGTTAAAGATAAAAGTTCTTTAAATTTTCTCAGTTAACTTGTGGTTATGATATTCTGCAACTTCTCCTTTCCAGTCCTGTGATTCCATGATTCAAACAGTATTTCAGATTTGATTTTCCTTTATTTAATCAACTGAGTTTAAAAGAAGCAAATACGTTATTTTCAGTTTTCCAGCCACATTCCTTAGTGAGCTATCATGAATATTTATTTACAGAGGTGCCAGGCTGGGGCTCTCCCACCTTCTGCTTATTTGAAGGCAGAGCACAGCTACTTGAGATTCTAAACAGCACTGCCTGTGTTTTTTTCACTCTACTTGATATTATATAGTATTAGAATTTTCTATATGGATAAATATGCATCTTACAGTGTTGGCTTAATATATATGTTATTTACTTTTGAATTTAGACTTAAGGAAGAGCTTACAGAAATTAGTGCAAATTTTCCATCTTTATCTCAAGCTGGCAACTGACTTTAGTTGGTAAAACGTTTGCACTTTCATCACCCTTGACTTTCACGAGCTGCCTTGTGTAGAAAGGTCCTTTGACTTTCACCAGCTGTCCTTGTGTGGCTCATCTATGTGTCTTTGGCAATGTTTTCCAAACTTGAATTCATATGTATTGTAGATTTTTAACTACCTCCCACTAGCAAGACTTCAGCAGTGTAACACCCACTCTCTCCAAATCATCTTTGCCAGCTCTTATTTTTTATATTAAAATCAAAGCTTTTCAATAGACAAAATTGCCTGGGTTTATCTTTTCTGCCAGCTAATTTTCACTTTTCCTAGTTCACTTTTGCAGAGGTCATCTCATATTTATAGGATTAAATGTTAATGCCAACCCTGCAATTTCTATTTTTATGGAAATACTATCTATGATATAAGAAACAGAATTACACCATATTCCCAGTTTACCTTTTTCAGTAAAACTAGCACAAAACATTTGGGCTCTGAGTGGATACCTGAACAGGTGGTATATTCTATCTTATCCATTATGGAAAATGGCTGAGGAATGTTGAGAGATATTCCAGAAACTTCAGGAATAACTTTGAAAGAAGATAGAAGACATATAATGAGATTATATTTTAGATTCCAGGTCTATGAAAAATTCAAAGGCTTCATAGAGAAGCTCTTTGAAGCAGGAGCTGAGAATTCATCTGGCAGAGTACCAAGATGGCCAGTAAGAGTCAGCAACACAGGGGTAGATCCTGAGGTAACAGTCTGATGCAGACATCCAGTGGAGCAGACCCAGAAGAAAGCATCTTTTCTGTGTGGTAGTTATATCTAAAAAGCGGAAAAAGGCTGCATTTAAACGCCAGTTGGTAATAATTGTTCAACAGCAGCTACAAAGCAGTCCAATCATTGAAACAGCCAGAGCCATCATCATCATCTAGTAAAAAAAAATATTAGGAATTAAAATGATCCTATAACAGTTTATTTACAATTTCCTTCTTCTTCTGTTAGCTGCAAGGGTTAAGAAAGGTAGAAGAGAAATGTAAGGATTCAAAAATAAAAGGGACAAATTAGCACTTCTCATTTTCATAGGAAAAATGGAAGAGGCAGGAATTATAATCTTTTTAAGTTTTCTGTGAAATGAGGAGAGAGGAGAAATTTACTTTCTCACAGATAAGTGATCTGAAAAGTGTCCAAAGCCACATCTGTAAAGTGTAAAGAAAGTAACTTAATTGGATAAATGTATGACTTGTTACCTAGACAAACGTAGATGAATCATTTTAAAGTCCAGAATGAAATAACATTTGGAAGTTTCTCAGGAAGACATCTGCTAATTGACTGAAGGACAAGGTATGGAATAATAAGATTTAATGCTAAAATTTAGAACTTGATTTAACAATTTGTCCAGAAGAGCAATTGCAAACTATGAGATTCAAAAGCTAAGACAAGGCACTCAATTAATTTTAGTAAGAAGCTTTTGATGACCTCAGTGATGTCTGAAAACACAAAGCAATGTTATGAGGTAATTAATTGCTGATTGGAGAAATAAAGGCAAGGAAGCATAAACAGAGAAAGATGTTTTCAAAGTTTTTATTCACTTTCCTCCCACACCCAAATCCATTGTCTCTTTTTTTAACAACAGGGAGCCATGCAAATAGGAGTAATAAAGAGAGGAAATAAACAATGAAGATAAAAACTTTATATTGTGTTTTAATTCTGATGCATTAAGACACATAGTAAACACTTGTTCCAGTAAGCTTCCTTCTTATAATTGGCTGGAAAGTATCACACCTGTGATAATGTACATCATTTTGCTAGTAAATAACCAAGACCATTACAAAACATTGTATTTAGGAATCCCCACTCACACTTCCAAGAACTCTGTGGGAGATGAGGGTGGGGAAGGGCAATATCTATTATAAGCAATTGCATTTTAAAGGTAAGAAGTATCCCCTGTCCAGTCGTGTCCAACTCTAGGGAGTGGTGCTCATCTCCATTTCTTAGCTGATGGAGCCAGAATTGTCTGAAGACATTTCCATATTCATGTGGCCAGCCTGATAGCATGCCAAGGAATGCTGTTATCTTCCTGTCAAGTAGTACCCTTGTATCTACTCAAATTTGCATGATTTTGAACTGCTAAGTGGCAGGAGCTGGGGCAAGGAGAAGCTCACTACATCGCACATGACTCGGGTCTTGAACCCAGATTATCAGATTTCCAGTTGACAAGCTCAGCATCTTTAACTTCTGAGGCATCATGCACTGAAATTACATTTTTAATTTTATAATTCTCATTAATCTTTGTACCACTATGAATTAAGAAATCCATCTCTTAGTGGTTTTGAATTTTGGGGTGACTGACCATATGATCCCTACAAAATATGTGCATTGATTCTATAGATGGATTCTACAAATGCTCATTCCATATTTATGGACCATACACCCAAAATATTCAGTGTTTTCTGGACTTTGCCGATTTGTATGGAAAATGCATCCTTGATTTTTCAGAGGACATCAGGCCACCACTCAACTTCTTAAAAAGGGTTCCAATTTAACTGGCCTACTAAGAAACAAGCAGCTGTTAAACACTTTACCTTGTGGATGTCTTACCTTTGTGTCTTTTACTTCAGACTCCTTCTCTTGGCTGAAGAGATATATGGCAATTTTCCAATAAATAATTGCTGCCAATAAAAGCAATAGTTTAGCAATATAGCTTTTTCTTAGAGCATCCTAAGTTTAAGCCGATCACAAGAATTAGGAGAACTTACAGAAGGTTTGGAATTTTTCTAAGCCTTGGATGTATTGAAAAAAAAACACCTTATGTTTTTAGCTCAGGAAAGTATTATACTATGTCTTTTGCTTGCATGCCTAAACTTGATATTCCATGACAATTTCCTCAAACTATGATCTAGAAACCTCTGAGACATCTGAATTTTGAGAAACTCAAAATAACTTGGTATTGATTATGTTAGACATGAGCTGTAAAAAGAGGCATATTTGGCAATCAAAATTATGTTACAATATCTGAACTAGATTAAAGTATATTCTAAGACTTCAACAGACATATATTCCTTGGTTTTGCTTACCATGAAGGGTTGGCAATAATATATAATTATTTGAGCTGAAGTGTTCAATTCTGGTCCTCCTAAATACTTATTCAGTAAAGTAGGTTTAATTTCCACTGAGATCATGTCAATTTTTCCTTGGTTCTTGTTCTCATGTAGCATTTTGTTATTGCTTGTGTCATTTTAAATAAATAAATAAAAACCTTCCTAATTGTGTTTAGGAATGATCAGTGACAATACTTCCTTGTAGTTTTAGTCTGGTTAATTGTGTGATCTCTTACAAATCTATTTGTTAAGGTTCTGTGGCCTTTAAGAGCAAGCAAGTTAACATGTCATAGAGTATGCAGCCATAATTTTGGTTGGATGGATGGATAAATAAAATTAAAATAATGCAATGTATCTTGAAAATTGACAGACACATCGTCCTTACCTTGTATAAAACTAGGGGTCAAGACATTTATAAGATGTATAAGGCACTTTTTCTTATGATTATTGTCAAATCAGCAAAGGTAAATAATACAAATAGAAATAAGGAAATAAATAATAAAATTAATATCGGTGACAACTTGTTTGTATAGTTGCTTGTGATTTACAGTCTGGATTACTTCTTATTCTTCATTAGAAATAATTATGCCACATACATGCTGCTAAAGCCTTAATTAAAATAAGTTCTGCAACAACCAAGTGGTGGTATAATAACCAATTCATAGTAATAATAGGAGTAATGGTGCCCACTGAGGAATAAAGTAATTGTTTTGTGCTGGTCTATCAAGAGGTCTTAACAACTTTCTAAATAACAACCCCACCCCCCAAAAAAACAACCAATGAAAATAAATTCTGATAAATCTACAGTAGAAAATGCTCCAATGGAGAGTTATTGAAAAATGTAAGGCATTAATACATTTTCTATTCTGAATCTGGATACAACATATGAATCATAAAGGTAAAAGAAATGAGAAAATTGTGAGATGAAATTGTCAAATGTATTTGAAAGTGGTGTGTCACATTTGCAAACAAATGGTACATTTGACTTCAATCCAGTTTGTTAGATGTGCATAAATTTCATAAATGTGACTAAAATTTGTTAAGTGATTATAGTAGTTATTAAACATGAATAAGTTTATGTGGACAAGAAACTCATGTTAGCATTTTATTTGCGATAAAACTAGCTAGACATTTATATGAGAATGTAAGAGGTATACTGAAGAATGTAATTAAAGAAAATGTATGTACAAAAATGATAAAATAATAGTGTATAGACATTGAAAATCATAGGCATATAAATAAAATGTATACAATTTAATTGGAGATAAAATATGGTATGATGTGAGATGTTTATGAAATGATTTTAAAATGATTTTTATCCCACTGTTTTTAAGTATATGCCTATTAAAAATATATCAGTGCTCCTCTATACAAATGAAAAATATTAACAATAAATACATAAACTATGAGATAATTGATTTATGAAAATTGCTTAGGTAAGTATTTTGTGGAATTATGACTGAAAGGGTAAAAGATGTGACAAAACACAAGAAATACAATGTGGCTTTATATTGTATAAGGTAATGTGATGGCCACAATTTTGCTCTTCAGAAGAATATTGTTGACTGAGTCAACCTATGAATTCTAAAATGCAGTATACTCTATACTTATTAATATAAAGAAAGGTTATAATAATGTATGTGTGTTTGAATTATGTCATCCTTTGAGAACTTTGGAGCTCAAGGTTAGTTGATGAATACACTAGGAATAGTGTATGATAGAAATAAAATATGTATCTCAATAAAAAGAATAGGAATTGAATTGTTCAACATTGAACAGGCATTGAGATGTTAGCCCTACGAGGTAAACAGAAATCAGAACCAGGACTTCTAACTCTATTATAAGCCTACATTAATAGAATCTTAAAAGTCTGAAAGTATCACTCGCCCTTTTTCCTTTTACTGTCTAAAATTAGTAGAGTCTCTTTTGAAATGTTTCTCTTCCCTCTTCCTGGACAGAAATGCCTTTTCAACCTGGTTGTTCAGTATGTGGCTCTTCCTCCTGTTTCCCAAGTTCATTCCTCATACTATTACATGAGATAAATATGTATTGTTCCAGTGGTGAAATCTAAAAATTTTTCCTACCGGTTATGTGGGTGTGGCTTGGTGGTGGTCATGTGATTGGGTTGGTGTGGCTATTTAGTTATGTGACTTGGGGATCAAAAGATAGAATCTCACTTTAACAATGTCCTGCTGGAGCAGGAGGTTGGACTAGATGACCTCCAGGTCCCTTCCAGCCATGGATTGCTCTGTGTTCTGTGCTCTGTCAAGGTATCTTCTGAACTTGCATCCAGTGCCAGGTTTGTGATCCCTCTCCTTCTTCCCTCCCTTCCTCCCTCTCTTTCGCAGCACTCCCCACTTCTTTTTAAAGCATTTTTTCTGCCTATTTCCCGAACTGGCAGGAAAAAAATGCTTTAAGAAGTGGAAAAAAAGCTTCCGACGATTGCGTGGTTCACAGTTATGCCATGTAATCTTCAGAAGCTTTTTAAAAATTATTACTGGACCAAGGACAATCGTCCCTACCAGTTTGACTGAACTGGGAGGATTTCACCCCTGTATTGTTCCCTTTCTTATTTAATATATTTATTGGTAAATGTAAAAGCTTATATTAGTTGCAGAAGTAAATGTGCATGCACTATTTATGTGCATAACCCCATGTAGGCTAAAAACTGAATGAATACAGCATGGATATGGACTATGGATCTTAAAACTAATGAAATCTAAAGGAAGTCAGAAGACAATTAATTATACTGGAGGAAGTAGATTAGCTAATTTATATTGATAAATATTTACTAAATATAGAAAGAGAAGTCCCCACATAAATTGTTTTATTATATTATGAAATATGAATAACACATTCATATAAAATAGGGATGATACTGAATACAGTGGTATTTATACAATATAAACTAGAAGTTAATGCTTTAATGATTAGAAATATTGAACTTTTAAATAGGATGAAAAAGTTTATATCAATTTTAAATGAAATTTCTAAAGTATTAATGAATATAAGGTTGTTTAAATTATACAATTAACTTTGAAAAATAGTTCTAAAATGCATTGAATTATTTTGTTAGGAAAGTTTTGTTCTTGAAAAAGAAAAAAAGAGAAGTAAATGACAGTAGAAACTAGGTAGTAAATATTATTTGTTTTAAGAAATGAAAGAAAGTTTGTTGGCAATAAATAAATATAATGCTTTTGCCTGCATTGTTATATAGAAGTGAGAATTTAATGTATCAGGAGAAACATGCTATACAAGATCTCCAAGAGTTGTTAGATTGTGATGGAATACAAATGTAATGAACTAAAATTAAAGTAAAGTGAATTTAAAATGAAGTTAAAGTAAATAGAATACACTAGGCATGGTATATTTTTGAATATGACACAAAAAAACACAAAAGTCCCAGCAAGAATAAATAGAAGATAGGTAAATGTGGACTGAATCCAAAAGTGAGCTGGATGGAGTTAGTTCTTGAGAAACATGGTTGGATAGTGGATGAGAACTAAAATAACAGAAAGATTAAATTTACATTAAAGTTAAATTAAAATTTAACTGCAAAAGGTAAACTTTAGACAATGGTAGTAATATAACCAATGAGGTATAGCCGAGGTGTGATTGCTGCCTTCCTTTTCATTCAATATCAAGTCAATCTTCTGCAAATTAGTTCATTAGATAATATTAATCAGAACAAAAATCTTGCCTTGCCATTTTGGCTGAGACTGAATCATCTGGTGCAATGTGGCAAATCAAAAGCACAAGATGTTTTCTAATAGATGAAACTCAAGTGAAACGGTGATATTTTGAAATTTCTATTAAGCTGTGACAAATCACCAGGTATGACTGGACCATTGTTTCATTCAGCATGACAATTTTTTTTGATGGAAACTGTAATTGGCTGAGATTAGACAGTGTACAAGAAAAGAGTCATGGTTGTTGAAAAAAAAGGTGCAGAACCTATACAGCTACAGTAAGTTGCAAGCAAATGTAGAAGAAGAGTAACTTTTCTTGCTTCTTGAAATTTAATTCTTTTACAGGTATGGAAATTAAAAGCACTACTCTAAGAAAATTAGGAAATAACTCTTATAACAATTTGCTCTGCTATTTATTCATAATCTGTAAATGCTATTGCATGCATTATTAGTTGTTATAAACTACAAACAATTGCATATATTCAGATGGTCATTTGGCTTGAAAAGATGTGACAGATGACAGACACTTTTGTCTTTTATAGTTTTGTCTTATTTCAAAGATGTTTAAAGTAGTGTGCCCTTATAAGGGAAGTAAAAAAATAGTTTTGGGATTGGAGTTTTGATGGATTATAAAATTTAGAGTAACAGTTTTTGTTGCCATTCTGACACTGTGAAACATAGAGAAAAAACAGAATACTGTTGCCTCTTCTCATAAAAAGGGACACTTTGCGTCTCTATTTTCAACTCTAGGAAAGCTGTACAAGACAACCCATTTAAAAGTAAAACTTTAAACTGAATAGAACATGCTTTCTAAAATTGTGAATACTCTCCTGTACCATACTGATATTTTTCATGGGGAATTTTTTACTGACAAATAATGATTTAACCTCAAAAACAAGTCACAGCTTTCATTGGATACCAAGGATCCAAGGATAATATTGCAGGAGATATTAATTCTACAGCGAGTATCAATTATTCAAATCAAACCTTCACAGTTATGATTGCATTAGTGAGTTTTCATAGGCTATTAAACTATTTGTGTATTCCTAACAGTAATTGTAGCAGTTTTAATACTATGTTACTGATTGGGGTTTAAAGTTCAGAAGACTGTGATATAATTACGTTTGTGTCCTTCTATTGCATTTGTTCTTTCCTCTTTTATACAGTGAGGTTATTTTCTTTTTCTCTCTAGTGAGCTTATATGATAGATAAAATGTCAGGCATAATTAAAATGAAAGATAGTGGAAAAATTGCAATAATTCTATAAACCCAATATGGAAGTAGTCTCTCTGAAAACTACTTTTTTCTTAACTTAGATATGTGTATCCTGGGTGTTTGAATTTCATCTTGATGACATTATGATGTTTTAAGCACCCTGATTTATTAGTTTATGATGACGAGGTCAAACCCTTAGAGTTTCACATTGACAAGTGTTTTATTGTTCCCTGAATACTGAGATTTTTTTTTCCATTGAGAAATGTTATTTAACCATTAAAATGTATATATAAAATTTATATTTGAGCACTATTCCTAAGGTTCTAGGATATTAAGATATGTATATTTTGGAACAGATATCATGAATGAATTTTATTTTGAACTATAAATATAGCCATAAATATAGAGGATGATCCTTTAGGGAAAAAAATGTATTACAGTATTCTTAACTTACATAGAACTCTTTGCCAGAACAATGCCTGTCGCTTAATTACCCATTATTTGAGGAAACCATGTGAGACGTTTTCTCACTGTGCACTGGTTTATGTGAACCAATATATACAATAGTGACAAGGTGCAAAATGCAGGGAGAAACAGCACAACCAAATAACTGAATGGCACAACCAAATAGTTAGCATTGTATACAGAAATATCTGAACATTGCATATCCTAGGCCAGGGTGTCAAACTTCATTTTATTGAGGGCCGCAACAGGGTTGTGTTTGACTTTGGAGAGCCAGGGTGGGCATGGCTAGGGTAGGCGTGGCCAGGTCAATGTCATTCATGTCAGGATGCCTGTGGTGGACTGAGCGCTCTGCCAGTGAAAACAGGCTCCTACGTGAGTTTGAGTTTATTGGGTTTGAGTTTATTGGTTTTGTATGCCGCCCACTCCCGAAGGACTCCGGGCGTGGCCCTCCTGAGATCCATTTTTGCTGGCAGAGGCACCAAGGATCAATCCTTTGCTGTTTTCAGGGTGGCATGGAGAATAACAATAGCAGACACTGTGTTAGTTGACAAGGAATGGAAGACACTGGTGATAGTGGTCCCAAGTGACAGCAACATCAGGAAGAAGGAAGTTGGAGATACACCAGTGCCTGAATGGAAAACGTGAGAAAATATGTAAAAGCCAAAGTGGTCTCAGGGGTGGTATTAGCATTTAGGACTATGACTTTTAAGATAGTAGAGTGGAATGACTCAGGAATAACATCAGCACATTTTATTCAGAAGAGTACAGTGCTAGGAACAGTTAAGAGCTTCGTGACCCGTCAAAAGCGCGGACGGCAAAAGCGCGATCGACAAAATCGCACCTTTGACGTCATCACAGCGCGACGAAAAAGATCGAAAAATTCAAATAAAAATTAATAAAAATTAAATTAAAGCAAGCCGATTCACATAAAGGTAAGGGTTAGGGTTAGGGTTAGGGTTAGGGTTAGGTTAAGGGTTAGGGTTAGCTTTAGAGCGTTAGCGTTAGCGTTAGGGTTAGGATAAGGGTTAGCGTTACGTTTTTCGTTACTTTAACGGTTAGGTTAAGGGTTAGGTTTAGGGTTAGGTTAAGAGTTAGGGTTAGGGTTAGGTTTAGGGTTAGGTTTGGGGGGGTTAGGGGAAGGTTTTAGCTTTATTTTTACATTTTTTCGATCTTTTTCGTCGCGCTGTGATGATGTCACAGCACGCTTTTGTCGAGCGCGATTTTGTCCTACGCGCTTTTGTGGTGGAACCAAGAGCTTACACAGAACCCTCAAACTCTTTGGCCTCTGGCAGAGGACCTGAGGGAGACTAATACCATCTTCAGAGGTAAGAATGGATAGATGGATGGATGATAGATATAGACAGACAGACAGACAGACAGACAGAGTGAGCTTCTAAACAAATGAACTATATTTCATTTTATGGATAAGAACTAAAGACTTACTTACTCTTAATTGGGAGCCAAGTGCAAGATCAAACAACATTTATATATTGTTCAGAACCAAAAAAAGTGTGGCAAACACATTGGTGATTGTTCAGTTTTATAAATACAAAAAGTACAGGAAGATGCATGCTTAATATCAATACAATTCTAAAAAAAAAGTGAAAACAGTTAAAAATTTCTTTATTACACTTGCAAGATTCAGTGGGATAGTGCATACCTAGGTTTGGAATGATCCATATTTTATATTATTCACATTTATAGACACTCAATGATTCTAGGTGGCATCTCTCTGCTTAATCTACTTCATGGATTTCCATGTACAAATATGGAACTTGGTTGAACTTATGCTCACAATTGGGAACAGAATTTTCATTGTAACTTGGTACAGTTGTAAAGTGGGTCATTATGTGATTGGACAACATTTTGCAATGCCCATTAAGTGAATCAACTTAGTTGTTAAGTGAACTATATGGTTGGTAAGTAATGTGTATGGTTGGTAAGTAAAGTAAAACCCAATTGAGTTTGTTTGTTTGCAGAAAATTGAGAAAAGTTTTTCTCACATGACTTCAATTACATAAATGCAGACCAATTATCAAGCAATCACATGTAATCATATGACATGAGACAAGAGTACACTTTTATTCTTAATATCATTTATACATCTGAAATAAAAAATGAATAAATGACTTGATGATACTTTCCATGAACTTGTTGTCTCTGATGATTCTTTTCTAAGTTTTGTTTCTCTAAAAACTTACCTTGAATAATTTTTAAGTATGCAACAAGTACAATTTAAATAATAATTTATTTTGGTATCAGTAATTCAGAACACAGCCTATTGAGAAGATTGTATAGATACAATTGATTTATGATCTTCTAAAAATAACAAAATAATTTTACTAAATTTATCAGAAAGCCTTAATTCATCATTATGAATTGTACTTAGTTTTTCTTATTAAAAGGGGTAAAAAAAGAGAACAAGTGATTAAACCAATGAACAGCCTAGAATTTTATAATCATACAATTTTAGTGAGCAAAAATGACTTTGATAGCAGATAACTTAATTATCTGCCACTATCAGTTTGGAATGGGTTTTAAACATGTCCAAAATGTCTAGCAAATTTTTCAATTGGAGTGACAGCAAATTTTTAAGTAAGGATAAAAATGCAACAGTCTTTCTGGAATAAAACACTTGACAGATCATGATAAATTACCTTATTATAGTTGCCTGCATGACAAATGTACTTGATCAATGCTTCTTCTTGGGAATAGTTGAGCTTATCCTGGGGCAAAGATAGAAAGGAAATGAAAGCTTACTACTGATCAGGGTAATAGATCAGCATATCTAAGCTGTAACATTTATGACTTAATCAACTACATATGTCAACAATGAACCACTTGTGTATACATAGTGCAAACTGGTTGTGAATATATCACTTAATTTTTGCATCTTTTCATAGTCAGTAATATAAGTATTTCCTATTAAAAGCATGATGAATAAATTTGTGTCTAGATTTGAAGAGATATACTGAAATAAGTCAAAGTAAGTTTGATAAGATTAGGTCCCTGATTTTTGTGGGGCCCCTTTAAACATACTTAGTATAGAAATATTTATAGAAAAGAAAAAATAAATATCTAATAAGAGATACAAGCATAATCTTAAAAACTTGAAACTTTAAACAGGTGAATTTTGTGTTTATGTGAAAAGAAATAATTTGTTTTTAGATGAAAACAGAAACTAATAATTTCTATAAAGAGGAAAATATAAAGGACTTGTTCTGTTATAAAATATTATTATATTTTCTGTTTCATGCAGCACAATATATTTCTGCTTTACTTTGCTGGCTAAATTATTATTATAGATTAGCAAGGGGCAATTGGCATACACATGAAAGCAGTGATAGTTGTATCATGATGTTACAATACTGTCTTGTCAGGTTGATGAAATCATCATGGAGATCAGTGTTTCTGCTGACATATGTTGTTACTCTATCTCCAGGATATATTGAACAAGTCTTCTTTTCAATGGCTACAATCCCCAGATATACAGACTTTCCACGAAAGATCTGTTGGGATGAAGCATATGGGAATTGGGTTTATATTCTTACTTTGAAGAATGGCTGCTAGGAACATATGAATAAAACAATCATTTAAGTTAATAGCACTTAATAATGACGTGATCATCTAAAAAGCAATGAAAATCTTTAAAGATCATTTGCTATATATATTGTTGCTGGCTAACCTAAAGATGAAATAAAGAAAGCATTATTTCTAATGTTGCTAAATGAGAAATGAAGTTGTTATTTTCTATTGGAGTAAACAGCAATTATATTAATTGTGTTCTGTGAAGTTCAAAATATGCTAGTTACTGAAGTGAAAGCTGGTATGATTTTTCCAAGTGACTTGGCTTTAAAAAGCAGGATAACAGTGCTCATTGTTTATTTATTTACTATTTTGACTATTTTGACTTAGAGGCTTAATCATTGGACAATTTTCCAGAAAATATTAAAATGCATTTTCAGTTATAGAAATAAAATTTCATCATAGTATGTATTTGGGATAGGGAGCCTTTGAGTCCGTCTTGACTCCTGGCAATTGTTTGGACAAGTTCCAGCAGTTTTCTTGGCAACATTTTTGGAAGTGGTTTGCTATTGCCTGCTTTCTAGGATTGAGAAAGAGAGAGAGAGAGCATCTGGCCTAGATCATCAGATTGGCATTGTGCCTTGGATAATTTGAGTATATTATTGATCTTTATGAAACATACTAGAATGATGTAAATCTGAATACTTTTTTAAACTGCTTTCCCATAATTTAAAAAAACATTTTAGTAAAAATATTTAGTATTTTAATAAAAAATTATATGGCTGCCCAACTCATTCTCAGTGACTCCAGGTGGCTTATAAAAATGAAAATCCAATATAAAAGCAATAAAAATCAAGATCCTATCCACTCCCTGATGACAATAATCAAATAAGCCACTTGATGGATTCCCTCACCCTCTGGGTCCATAAGCCCATTGGCAAACCAGTGTCTTGAAAAAGAATGTCAGAGTGGGGACTGGTTTATTTCCACATGGATAGGGAGAGAGATACCACCGGGAATGCCCTTCTTGGTCCTGCTAAATGGACTTCCTTAGGAGAAAAGACTCATAGTAATGTCGTTGGGTTGGTAGATGTGTGACCTGTCCAGAGTCATGTATATAAGGATGGGGAACTATATAAATAAAATAAATGAATATGCAAATTAACATAGGACTAATAAGCCATTCTCAGAAACTTACTCAAATAATTAAGACCATAAATTATTATCCCAGTCTTCTATTTCATTTGTAGATGAACAATAAAACAAAGAGCCAGAAAACAATATCAAGAGACTGAGCTGCTAGATATGAAAACTAAAGATATAGGAGCAAAGGCGGTGTTTTCATCCAATGGAAAGTCACCATCCAAAGAGGGATCAGAAGACTGTAGAAGCAAACCAGTAGCTTAAGGGATGGTGCCATTGAGAGAACTTTAGATTCCTAGACTATGGTCTACTTTGGCTACATGAAGGACTTCTGTTAGGGGATGTTAGGGGATACACCTCACAAGAATTGGAAGAAATAAACTGGCTCAGTTTATCCAAAGGGTTTGAACTAAAACTGAAAGGGTACAAACATAAAGTTCAAGACAACCAATCAAACAATGAGATAAGATGTAGTGAGAAGGAAGGGGAATTCAGATATAAAACAAGAAATGTAGGGAAAACGCACAAAGGGTCTCCCTCCCTTCTTCCCTCTCTCTAAATAAATAAATAAACAAACAAATAAATATTTTCCAAGTTCTAACTACTTTGCTATTCAATACTTCTGCAATAAAGTACAATTAAAAAACTTTTCATAAGATGATTAGATAAGGAATTTTGGCCAAAGTAAGAATTCTTATAGTTCTTGGTATATATTCAGTTAATTTCTGCCCCATTACAGGTCTGCAATCTAATTAGCAACACATTAATTGATCTCAAAGTTAGCTGAGATTTCCAGTCAGTATAAGACAGAGGTTCCCAAAGCTCCTTAGCCCAGAGCTTCTTTAACATTGCAAAGATATAACATTACAAATGGACACAAACTTAATTTAGCAAAGGAACTTCGCAAAGATTTAAACTATCCCATAGCATCCTTGTGAGTTTGTTGTGGTGTCTTGTAGTTCTCTGTCATATTGTTTGGACATCATGAGAATGAGGTCTACTTTGACCCTATTTTTTTTTCTGTCATCTCTCTGTGAAAGTATCACTGAACAGAAGCAGATATCAGTATATTGAAATGTATATATCTTGAAATTTCGTAACTGTTCGGTGCTTTGATTAATTACATGTGACATATTATTATTGATTTATTTCTAAAATGTTTTTTATTGAAGTTAACATATTTTTTATTTGTGTTTTTTTTTTAGGTAAGCTAATAAAAGATCCTTCAATATAATCTGACCCAAAGAAGGTAATCAATTTCAGGTATATTATCTGTTTATTATAATGAAATCCAAATTATTAGATCTAAGTTAAAGTTGATTGATTATTGCATAATTTTAAAAAAAATGCTTATCTTCCCAAACATATTCATTCACAACCCTCTTACCTTTTGGTGAGTCCTTTTGTCCTCAGGCTTGGAGGGACTGGGAATAGTGACTTGTTGAAGTAGCCGTCAATATATGTTGCTTTCCCCTGACCTTTTTAAATTGTAATATTAATTTTAACTGTTGATCGCCTTTCATTTTTTAATTTTTTATTGTGCACTGTGCATTTACATTTTGTGAGATGGGCATCTCTGTACATATGATTAAATGTATAAATAAACTGAATGTTAAATCAATTGAAATGACCAAAATGAAAATAAGGTACAAGAGTGTAATAAAGTTTGATAACTAACACTATTTGTAAAATAATAATCTAAAGTGTAAAGCATATAAAATTAACAATAAAATAATATATTATATAGCAACTCAAAAATTCCTTTATGCAGAATGTGGGTAGATTTGAGTGTTCCATGGGAGCCTGCATAGTGATATTGTTTTTTATATATTTATTAATATTTATTTATTTCATCAAGTATGAATTAGATAACAAATATAAGTATAGACATGATTATGGATACATGATATGAATACAAATACAAGGGAATATTAGGACAGGGATGGAATATAAGGACAGGGATGAGATTATGCATACCACCTTAAAGACCTATTAGCAATGGGGAGAGGTCGACAGTAGACAGTCTAAGGTTAATGTTTTGGGAGTTTAGGAAGAAACCCAGTATCAGGTAGTGCATTCCAGGCATTTACAAATCTGTTACTTAAGTCGTATTTTCTACAATCAAGTTTGGGGTGGTTTGCCATAATTTTGTATCCATTGTGAGCTTGTGTGTTGTTGTGGTTGAAACTGAAGTATTCATTGACAGGTAGGATATTGTAGCAGATAATTTTATGTACGACGCTTAGGTCAGATCTATGACGGCAAAGTTCTAAATTGTATAAGCCCCAAATTTCAAGTCTGGTGGCATAAGGTATTCTGTTGTGAGCAGAGAAGTGGAGGACTCTTGTCATGAAATATCTCTGGACTCATTCATTTATGTGTGATATGCAGTGCAGGTTCCAGACAGATGAACTGTATTCAAGTATTAGTATAGCAAAAGTTTTGTATCCCCTAGTTTGCATTTCAATATTACCGGAGAAGAAGCTACGCAAGATTAGGTTAACAACTCTTAATGCCTTTTTGGCAATGCTGTTACAGTGAGCTCTGGCACTTAGATCATTTGAGATGAGTACTTCAAGGTCCTTGACAGTGTGGGGGTCCTCTACGAAGGCATATCCGCTCAGCGTGTATTTTGTGTACTGATTTTTTCTGCCAGTGTGTAAGACAGAGCATTTGTTGGTTTAAATTTGGACTTGCCAATTTTTTGACCATTCCGACACATAGTGAAGGTCTTTTTGTAGAATTGTTGGTGGTGTTGAATAGTTTTACATTATCAGCAAAGACAACACAGTTGCTTATAATATGATCACCTTTATGTAAAGCATAAAGAATATGGGTCCTAAAACGCTATTTTGGCACTCACCGCTGTTTACAGGTACAGAGTTTTTTTATAAAGTTTTTTATTTTTTTCATTTTCATAACATATAATCACGTGTATACTATTACATAGTATTACATAGCCAACATCATATTGTATTATTAAATGTTTACATCGATTCATCTTACCATCAACTCCCAAAAACAATTATTGTCTTTTCTGCTCTCCATACACCATATTTGTATCTTATCCATCACTTTCTCCTCCCCTTTCTACCTCCTTTCTTCCCTTTGTCATCCTTCCCTTCTCTACTCCCCCTTCCTCTCTTCTCCTCTTCTCTACCCTTGCCCTCTCTCCTATCCCTCTCTTCTTCCCTCTCTCTCCTCTATTTCCCTCTCTTCATCTCATTTACTTGGTGTATTTCAGCTTCTCAGCAAGCTCCATTTTATGTTGATGATATTTATAATTCCTTTTCAATATACATATTTAATTTTAACATGTATTCTCCTTTTTTAAAAGAAAAATAAAATAAGAAAGTATACATATATAGTCATAGTACTTTTAAAACTCTCACCCCCAGCCTAATTTTGGCCGAGATGTAGACCTGTTTACAATTCCCAGCTATTCTCATCATTATCTTTATATAATTATTCATCCTTACATTATCTCAGTTAGTGATTCTGTCTTTAAATTTCAATATTTTCCCATTATAGGTGTATTTCATGTTCCCTCTCCATTTTCCATATTTTAGATTAGATTATCCTTAATTGTCTATAAATGGCAATCCTCGCTGTTCAATATTCATTACAATTTCCTTAGTCTATTATATAGAATAACAGCAGCAAACATCTCACTTTATTAATTATCTTAAAAAATTTATATACTGTATGCCCATGTTTCATATATTTTAACCCATGCTTAGTTGTCCTTCTATTGTCATATTCAGTCAATTCACAACTCAGTTTAATTATCATGTATAAAAGTGAATCACAAACCTCTGTTTACAACCTCCCCATATCAGTATCATATTTATCCATATTCCATATTTTTAACCTTTGTTTAGTTATCTTTCCATTATTATATTCAACCAATTAGCAATTCCATTTTGATATCATATTTAGGGATAAAACCCTTATCTTAGCTTTATATTTTCCCATATAAAAGTTTCTAATCTGATTTTTTTCTAGTAAGTCTTTTGTCCCACTTCTCTGTTCCTATCTTTTCCCTTTTCTTTGTTTTGACACATCAACTCTCTTCAATTTTCCCCAGATCACCATCAAAAGGATATTTTATATTTCTCTTTGTTGGGGCAAAACCTAATACTTCAATTTTCCTTATGCCACTAACAGCCTATCTCTTTTGTCTGCTTTTTATTCCCTTTTTGCTGGGACACCTCCTCTTTTTACAATTTTCCCTATGCCATTACCAAGACTAATGGATTTTTTTGTCTGCTTTTTATTTCCCTCTATTTCTACCCCTTCGTTGCTTTCCCCCCTTCTTTGAATTCTTCTTTAGATATCTGCTTCTCTGAGTTCAGAATTCTATTTAGGCCTGATTTTACTTATTTTAATGATTTAGGCATATTTTTTATAATTTCACATAGTTCTTCAAATTCCCAGCTGTCCAGTTCCAAAGTTACAGTTAGTTATACAGTTCTTATTTCAGAGTTCTGGTCCACCTTAAATTTATCTACTTCAGCTGCTGTGGAGAAGAGCGAAGGGAGCCATCTTGGTCTTTTGTTCTTCCTTAATGTCCAGTTCCAAAATTGCAGTTAGTTATACAAGTCTTATTTTGAGGATCTGGTCCATCTTAAATTTCAACTACTGTGGGACAGGAAGAGAAGCCGTGGCCATCTTATTCTTTTGCAGAGGAAAAAAAGGAGGAAAAAAGGAGAAAAAAATCCTTTGCATTTTCCAGTTCTTGAATCTGTAATAATTCTTTCCCCTGTCACATTCTGCCTCTGGTCAGCCACAGCTGCTCAAAACATATCAATTGGAACAAACTTGCAAATAGCCAGATTTGGGTATGTTTCTCTTTTGCCTCCTGCTTTCCCAGATTCTGATTTATGGCAGTTGGTTAATTAAAATGTCCCGCACAGTGAAGGTTAGGTTATCAGTGAGAAAAAGTGCTTTTTTCCCTTGATTTTTTGGAGTTGCTTCAAAGCGAAGTAATTCCTCGGAATGTTTATTTTCTATTTCATATCTGAAACCAAATTTAGAGTTTGGCACTAAACTTTGAAGGGTTTGGCACTTCTCTGTTCTCTCTTTTTAGGAATGACCGTGACTAGTAACCATAAGTTAGGCAACAAGCTGGTTTTGAAGGATATTTCATAGATTATGCTAAGAAGTTCTGCTGAGGTGGTTGAGAGCTTTTTAAAGAAATAGGCACATAATCCTTCAGGGCCAATATATACAGAAAGTTTTAGGTTGCATAGTGCCTTTTCTTCTGTAATCATCTGTAAAATTGACATGAAGTAGATTGTTGTAATTTGTTGTGGTACAATTGGGAAATGTGGGGATGAGCCATTGCAGTTTACAAAGACTGAACCGAATAATGTGTTGAAGAGACTGGCCTTAATGGTTTCATCATTACAGTCTTTCCTGTTTGACCCTTTTAGTAGTGGGGTAGATCTTAAGTCTTTAAGTTTATTGTTTACAAAATTATAGAAGGCCCGGGTGGATTTTGTGCATAGTAGATTTTCCTCTTGTTTGCTGTGATAACTGATGCATTCTGCCTCTATCTGTCGGCATATAGCCACTTTTGTTTTTGTGCCAAAGAGATGTTTGGGGGAGGGTTGACTGAAGCTTCCTTATTCTTATTGGTAATTTGTTCTTCTTGGTTTTGGTGATTATTAGTGGTACATAAAGTTTGATGATTCTTTTAATTTCGTGCAAAAAATGTTATAATGGTCTTGCAGCCAGTGAACAGAGTTTGCCAATCAAGGGATGAGAGGTCATTAGTTATGAGATCGTAATTGGATTTTCTATATACTTTTGGATTCTGTCATTATTATCATCTTTGTAAAGGTGTAAATTGAGACAAAAGTCAATCATGATGTGGTCACTGTTGGAAAAGGGCTCATTTATTTGTAGATCAGTTGAGTTTAAACTATTGCAGAAGATGAGATCTAGACAGTCTAGTGTTGTTTGTAACTAGTTGATCCAATCCCAGATTAGTAACGGCATTGTACCTGGTTGTATGTATTGGTTCTGTTGTACATTCGTTTAGGCTCCAATTAATAAGAGGTAGATTGAGGTCGCCAAGAAAGATAAGAGGGTGTGGGCAATAGGTTGCCCATGTTAGTAGTGAAGTTAATTTGTTTGCATGTATAAGATCATAATCGGGTTGTGTAACAAAGCAAGAAGCGAAATGTGGTGCTTAGGGACAGCTCGTATAAGATGGTGTCAGGAAGAGCAAAATCCTGTGTAATTCGAATGTTTTTAGATTAAGGGATTATTACTAGCAACATCTGAGTAATATAGACACTCTGCCTCTCACATTTATCAAGTCTTCATACCAGATCCAGCCATTGGACTATTTTTTACTCTTTGTTATGTATTCATCACTAGAGAAAACGATGAAGCCTCTCATATAAGATTTTTTCCATTAAGCAGGAGATAAAAAGAAATCATTTTATAATTGTGTTCATCAAGAAAGATAGTTGTAGGAAAAGAAGTGATGTTCCTTGCTTTTTATGTACATTGGAAAAAGCATCCTGCTCTTCCTATATTCACAATTAGTCTAACATTATCCATCAAGAATAAAATAGAGACCACCTCTGTTGCTCTCATCTCTATTTATGCAGAGAAAACAATTCCTGAGGTCAAGGGTATTTTTGATGGCTAGTGGTATGGCACATCAAGGATGTGTAGGGATTACTTCAGCTCCTGCCTGTAAATGGCACTGTAAAATGTTAGAAGCAATGAAATGATTCTGCTTGCTGTAGAAAAACAATTATCAGAGGAAAAAATATACAGCATATTTCTTAGATATTAAACCCATACAGAGACAGAATAAAGCAGTCTTATTTCACAATTTTTCCCTTTTTTAGACTTTTTTTGTTTTTGTTATTATTCACAGCTGTAAAGAATAAAAATCATTCTATGATTGATTATTTTGCTTAGCTGTTTCAGTTAGTAATAGTTGTTTGACTTATAACTTCAAATGTTCTACTCTTCAGTGAATGAATTGGAAGTACTGGAAGCATGAATTTCCAACTTTCACTTTATTGCTGTTATTATTATTACTTGGTTTTGATTATATTTGGACAAGTTGTGCAGTACAGTAGTTACATTACTATACCAGCCACTTTTTAATTGTGTGTGTGTGTGTGTGTGTGTGTGTTTGTGTTTGTGTGTTTGTATTTGTGTGAATGACCCATTCAAATTTTTAAAATGGAATTTGTAAACAGCTTGTGGTGACATTTTCTGATGAATGATAGTTATACATATGTTATTTTGGTTACTTAGAGCAGTGTTTTTCAACCTTTTTTGTGCAAAAGCACACTTTTTTCATGAAAAAAATCACGAGGCACACCACCATTAGAAAATGTTAAAAAAATTTAACTCTGTGCCTATATTGAATATATATAAAGTAATTTTCCCACGGCACACCTTACACTATGTCACGGCACACTAGTATGCCGCGGCACAGTGGTTGAAAAACACTGACTTAGAGCTTCAATTTGATAATGTATTAAAGCTTTTTTAGGAATATTTTGATGAAAAATGATTTCTATAGTCAATATTTGAAGATGATTATACTTATGAACTTTTATTAAACTCACCCATAGTTGATTTAGGTATGACTTGCAATTCTGTCTCTCTCTCTCTTGCTTTCTCGCTTTCTCTCTCTTTCTCCCTTCTTCTTCTCCCTCTCCCTCTTTTTCTTTCTCCCTCTCCTCCTGCTCTCTATTTCTATCTCTAGCTCTATCATCTCTATTTCTATCTTTAGCAATCTATCCATCTTAAATAACTTGTTCTCTGAGTTAATGTGATAAATTTTAATAAAGTTCACATTGTTAAGTTTGCTAGGATTGTTCACAATATTTCTCATAGGGTTTCATTGCTGACCATTATTACATTAAATAAACTATCTGTCTAAGTACCGTATTTATGCTTTGACATTGTAAATCCATTCAGAGTGGATCAATTAAAGGAATAGTTATTGTTTTATGAAAAAAACCACAAATTCCTTACATTAATGCTATTTAGTTTTGGAGGAGTGCAAATTAAAGAATGGGATATGTTCCAGTTTACTGCTGAATTGAGGGATAGTCATATTGATGTGTACCTGGCATTTCAAAACACATGACAGCTTTAGGCTTCATAATGTATTCCAGTGATTATATTCTGTATGACATTTTCCTCAGGTTTAACTGATTTGTATGTTTTCCTTGTACACAGCTGGTAGATTAGTTACTATGCAAACAACTCTTTTGAATGTCCCATTGCCACTGTAGAAATTGTTGCTATGGCATCCAAGTGAAAATAACAATCTAAATAGTGTAGGTTTATGAAAAATATTTGTTTCCTTGTTTTATTAAGCGTATGCGTGTGAGAAAGAGAAAGAGAGAGTGTGTGTCCATGTGTGTGAGAGAGTGTTCAACAGAATATTTTTATGCTAAAATGTAATTTATGTATATATTTGAAAATGAGTTAAATTTCTTGGTAAGGAATGAATAGTATAGATATCAGCAGTATCAACTTTTGGGAAATAGTCTTATATACTTTTCTCAACTATATTTTCTAACTTCAGAAGACTCAATCTATTGTGCCTCACTTTTTTCTAATACAATACTTTTTAAAAAATAGTTAACAATTAATGTTTTCAAGTTGTTTTTCTTATTTTAAAAATGAGCTTATTTTTTTTTTTAAATCACTATAATATTGACATTATAAGAAGTGAAAAAAAGCAATGTGAAATGGGGTAAAAATGATGAAATGTTATACATTTTTAGCTTTTAAATAGATTACTTTAATCAATTGGAAAGAAAAAAAAAACCAATAAAAAGACCATGAAATATCAGTATACATTTGCAACATATTTGTACTGCATGCTTTATTTTATTTTACAAATAATACATTGGCTTTTAAAATAATAAAATTTCATTAAATTATAATTGCTTAGTCATTTTTGTTTGGAATTTTTTTGCAATTTTTTGTAGATGGATCTGATCTTAAAAATACTGAAAGAAACATCTGAATTTTTCCACAGCAAAACTTCAAAAGCTGCATCTCAGTGCAATTTAATATTTGAGGCCTCTAAAGCCCTCCCTGGCATAGGATACAAATATTGATGGGACTTGCCTTTACTGAGTTTCTTCTTTCCATCAAAGAAAATTGAGAAGGTTGTTTCAGAGTCCTTTGTTTTATGGATTTCTTTATGGACTATAACATCAAGCCTTCTGAGTCACGGCACCCGTTCTTTAAAACAGCATCCTTCAAAAATCAGCATCTACCTTGTTAATTTGTAAGAAAAACATTTAAATGTACATTTTGAAGAATCATAAAATGAATGCTCTGTGTATTCAAGGTTATATGAACAATAAAGAGAAAGTCCTGTCTACTGTATAAATTACAAAGGAGATATCCTATAAAAGAAGATTACTTTATTTGGCCAAGTGTGATTAGACACAGAAAGAATTTGTCTCTGGTACAGAAGCTCTCAGTATCTTAATGACCAGATCTTAATGACTGGACAGAAAGTTAGTCAGGACTTACCTCATAGGCAATTGAGAGGCAATCCAGATATTTCTGAACAGTGAATATATGATCCCTATAATTTGCAGGGGTCTGCAATTTAGTTTCCTTTTCTGGCAACTGCAACTTATGCCAACTGGACACCTTTCAAGATAAGCTCAACACAGAGCATATAGTTTAATAGTTAAATAGTTTAAAAATGTGGATCATTATTACCAAATTGAGTAGCTAAGGGAGTGTCATAGGTAATGTATTCACTTTATGTGAAAATTCTCCTGGCCACAACTTCTATTAGTATATCCAGTGAGAAATGAGTCTGAGCACCATTTACAGGAAGTAATTGGTTACATTTATTACAGATACAAACAATCAGTTACTGAATCTAAGTAAACAATT
Source organism: Thamnophis sirtalis (assembly GCF_051295495.1). Lineage (NCBI taxonomy): Eukaryota > Metazoa > Chordata > Lepidosauria > Squamata > Natricidae > Thamnophis > Thamnophis sirtalis. The sequence goes on along the minus strand of NW_028261388.1, from coordinate 41,009,922 downwards.
GTTTTTCACACTGGTATATCACATCTTGGATAAATCTGTTTATAAAATAAAACAAGCATTTTTTTTTAAAAAAATATTTTATTTTTTTATTTGTATTTTATTTTATTTGCTTATATATCAATATTTTTGCCCATTGTATCTAGTGAGAATCTAACCCACCAACACTTTTTCTTCCATTAAAGTTTCCTGTCCTACGTATCTGTAAGCGTTCCAAATATCATGCAGAATTAAATCAGAGTCTAAGGCAGAGCTATCCTTAAAGTTCCAATTTAATAAGACAGACATATTGGCAACAACCTGTGGAATCCCAATTCTGGAAGTTACATCAGATTCCCACCCAGTTGAATGTTCATGATCTTGTCCCCACACCCACAAATCCATCACATGGTCCAATCTTCTTCTTCCATACTGGCATCTCCACCCAGCTGGCTCTGGTCAGGTGCAGAAGTGCGGAGACAAAAGATGACCTTGGGGTTCTAGAAAAGAATGACAACAACACATTCCACAATTCTACTCCTTTCTATTCCCTCCTCCCAACTACTACACTAATGAAACAGCATAATGAAATAAGAGAGAGTGTGGCAGGCCAAAGATCCTAAAAGGGATATTACTGTAGGTCTGACAGGCGGCCTCTCCTCAGAAGAAAAACATTTTCTGAAAAGAGAATAAGATAAAAGTTAACATAACACAATTAACCACCTCCCCCCACCCGGGGACCCTTTGGCTTATCGGGAAACTTCTTGTGGAATTGTTCTACTAACTTCTCCACTTTTAAGTTCCAGCTTTTCACCCAAGTGGCTTCAGACAAAGGGTAACCCTTCCATTGCACTAAATACTGAAAGCAACCCCTATTCAGCCTGGAGTTTACAATCTTTTCCACCTCAGATTGTGTTTCCCCTTCTATCACTATAGGAGGAGAGAAAGCTTGGGTGGATGTTCTTATGCTAGACCCAATTACTGGTTTCAACAAGCTACAATGAAATTCTGGGCCAATTTTCCCTAGACTTCTGGGTAGACTGAGTTGAACTGTAATTGGGTTAACTATCTTCACTATTGGGAATGGACTTAGAAATTTTGGACTAAATTCCTTGCTAAGCATTTTTAATCTTATGTATTTGGTAGACACAAAAACTTTGTTCCCCACACGGAAGGGGGTGTGGAGAACAGTGTTTATCAGCTTGCTTCTTGTAGGCTTCTGCCGCATTTGCTAGAGCCTTCTTCGTATTCTCTCATCCTTTAGCGTGTCCATCCATTCATTCAAAGACATGGAGGAGGGAGGTTCTCTAGGCAGCTCAGGCATGGCAACAAATTCCATGTCACTGGTAATCTGGAAAACCATTAATCCCATGCTGCTGTGGACCACACTGTTGTACGCCACTTCAACGAAGGGTAGCAAGTCCGTTGTCTTGCTAATAGTCCACATAACACCGGATGTATTGTTCCACCACCACATTGGCTCTCTCTGCTGCACAGTTCATGGTGGGATGAACCTCTGAGCTCAGTTTTTGTGTGAACCCAATAGATCTCAGGACCTCTATCCAGAACTTGTCTGTGAACTGGACTCTGCGGTCTGAAATGATCCTCTCGGGCAATTCGTGCAGGCGATAAATGTGTTTCACAAACATTTTTGCTAATTTCTTTGCGGACAGCAACCCTGAGCAAGTGATGAAGTGCACCTGCTTGGAAACCAAGTCAATAACCGTACAGATTACTCTCTTCCCACTGCTGTTTGGGAGTTCCACGGTGAAGTCCATTGCGACCTCTTGGTGGCATTTTATTGCCCCCCACGAGGAAAGGAATCTAGTTACATCTCTAAACTTAGGAACTGCCTCATCACATTGTTCTGCTATCCATTCTATAGCTTCCCCCTTGGTAATCCCTTCTTCCATTGTTGAGAACCTTTTTCTGTAGGAATGTGAGGTAAGAACCTCTTGGGGCATTGCAGGAGAGACTGGAACCGGTGGGGAGGTCAATCCCTCAGTTGGCCATGGCCCAGTTATCTCCCATGGTGCCATCTGCTGAGGGAAGGAAGGTGTCCACTGGCATCCCTTCCATTCATGACCTGGGGTTAAGACCCATCCTGGGGTTGCCTGATTCACAGGTTGCAACCAACAATGGCTGGCTAGGGGGGGTTATGTGCCAAGGCCCCTTCTGCTGGCTTGGAAGAGTTATGGTCCAAGGCCCCCTCTGCTGGCTTGGAGGATTTTCCCATGTTGATAGCCAAGGAGGTGCCCACTGGCATCTTATCCATCCATACTCTGGGAAGAAAGCCCAATTTGGTAGTGCTTCATTCACAAGCTGCAGCCCAATTTCCGGTGGCTGGCAAGTGAAAGATGCTGGCCAAATTCCTTCTTGCTGGCTGGGTTGAATTTCCCATTTTGATAGAGAATCTGTCTTTAACTCAGTTGCAGGGTATCGGTTCATTTATCGCTGTTTGGAAGGAGTCAAAATCTCCACTCCAGTTTTTTTTTCCAAGGAAGGAGGGGGAGCATGCACTCACGTTTAGTTGTCCAAAATGGTCCAGGAAGCCCATCAGAGATGACTGTGTGAGGGTGGCTGGGATCTCCATTCATCAGATCTGCTGGCCATCCTCTAGTCATGTGGAGAATAAGCCTCTCCAGTCCCCTCCGTTCCATCCCCCCTCAGGCTGTGCCTCTTGCCAGATGCAATAAATCATGAAACAGAAATTCCTTTGCCTTTGAAGATTTGAAGAGAAGCGTCTCATCTCAGCTTCTTATCTCAAAAGGCTTTCTCATAATTGTTCTGCTGATATTTTATGCTGACCCTGTCAGGTTAGCGTTGGGAATCAGCAACCCCTCACCAGCCCCCCGTTGCTGGGGTGCTGGTGATTTATTTTAAAAGGAGAATTGGGATAATGTCAGCATTCCAAATATCATGCAGAATTAAATCAGAGTCCAAGGCAGAGCTATCCTTAACGTTCCAATTTAATAAGACAGACATGTGGAATCCCAATTCTGGAAGTTACATCGAATTTCCACCCAGTTGAAAGTTCATGATCTTGTCCCCACACCCACAAATCCATCACATGGTCCAATCTTCTTCCACGCTGGCATCTCCACCCAGCTGGTTGTGGTCAGGTGCAGAGGTATGGAGACAAAAGATGACCTTGGCTTCTAGAAAAGAATGACAACAACATATTCCACAATTCTACTCCTTTCTATTCCCCCTCCCAACTACTACACTAATGAAACAGCATAATGAAATAAGAGAGTGTGCGGCAGGCCAAAGAGCCTAAAAGGGATATAACTGCAGGCCTGACAGGATCTTAATCATGAAAGGCTGCTCTTTCACAACTGTGAAAAATGCATAATATACTTCTCAGTACAGGCTGGAAAAAGAAGGCAGGATCTGGAAAAAATGAAGTAAGAAGTTGAAGGGCAATAGGGGAACATTAATTTTGAGACTATGTTTGTTCTATCTTTCATGCAAGAAAAAAAAGGATTCCTAAGAAAAATTCTTAAATATAATCACAATGATAACATGTTAATTTTGGAAGAACGTGCCACATTATTTCATTTTTAATATTGAGAATATGTTAGAGTATGATGCAAACTGTCATCTATCTATCTATCTATCTATCTATCTATCTATCTATCTATCTATCTATCTATCTATCTATCTATCATCATCATCATCATCATCATCATCATCATCATCATCATCATCAATCTCCATCTCTTTTTATTGATGCAAATGTACCAGCAATGCAGCTGTGCCTGATATCTTCAGTTTAAATTCATAGTTCTTTTAAAAGAAAGGTAAAATAGTGAAATTAGTGTCCACTTTTATAAGAGTTTTTTTTAATAAAGTATTTTATAAATGTTTACAATCATTAATCAAAATTTAATACATAGTATTTTCACAACACTCACAATATCTATTATTATCCTAGTATACTAGGTGTTTGATGAAATATTTAACAAAAAAACCCCACTATAGAAATACTGTTGTCAAGGTTTCATTAAGAAATTCATAATAACTGACATAAAGATATGTTTGCAAGCTATATTAAATTATAAAATTAACAAAGTGGTATGGCATGTAATGGAAATATATTTTCTCTGCTCCACTATTATCCTGTACTTTACATACTGGTCATTTATTATTGCAAAAATAAATTAAATGTATAAATTGGAGCATATATAATATTTTATATTCTGCTGATGTTCAAGTGTTTCCAATTATCTGGCTATTCCCAGATATATTTCTGTTGTTGTCATTATCATTACTATGATTTAACTGTGTGCATTGCAGAGAGTTTTATGAAGTTGCACAACTTTCTTAATCAAATAAATAAATAAATAAATAAATAAATAAATAAATAATAATAAATAAATAAATAAATAAATAAATAAATAAATAAATAAATAAATAAATAAATAAATAAATAAATAAATAAATTCAATTTTTGAGGATGTGCTGTTTCTTCTTACTTATTAACAAGTAAAAGTAAAGTCTAATATTCTTAAATTCTAATAGCAGGAACCAGTTATGAGATTTACAGTTACTGAAGATGGCTCTTTGGCAAAAAACAAACACAAAATGAAATCAAGACTATGAGTCAATTAAGAGATTTATCACAAAGCATTTCATATTAAACCATTTGTACATTTTACACCAGAACAAACACAATGCAAAATAAAACACATCATAAATCCTTAGTTAGAATCCAGAATACCTTGAGTCAGTGTGAACTAAAGAGAGTAAGACACTCCTTAATTTTATAAATGAAAACATTAGATTTTTGTTCTATACTAAGTACTCTAAGTTGCCCCATGTCTAAGCTCCAAAAATCATTTTTCCACGTAATTTCAGTACTGACAACTTGGCTGTTCCCAGTTTAGGAATCTTCCTGGAAAGCTTGTCCCTATTACATTGTATTTTTTTTTAATTCCTTTCAGGGGACTTTCTTCTGTTATTTCTCCTGTTCTCCTGGGAAAATCATCAGAGCTAAGCTGCTGTGATGCAGACAAACCTATTTTTTCATCCTGTTCCACCCAGGCAGACCACTGTATGCAGTCACTCTGGAACAGCTTTGAGAAATTTAGTCTCATGAGTTAAAAGTCTCAGAGAAGTTAATGGGAAGGGCACAATTAAATGAGAATGAAAATAAAAAAAATTAAATATGTCGGTGCACAAAGGACACTGATATTACCGAGAATTTTTCACATTGAAAGTAAAGGCCAAACAATTTCTGCAGTATGTTTTTTCACACACATTGCACACTCACAATTTCATACCAAAAATCAATGATTGAAGTGGTTGAGAAGTAATTAAATTATAAGAGTCACTGATTTTAGGCAATCTCTCACTTAATCCAATATTCCCTTTCTCAGCTTTTTATTAAGGTATTTTATGAAACAAGTGTCACATAGAAATACAACTATTACTTGTATAACTGCTATATGATAATTGCTAAAAAGAGGGATACTGTGGATTAGAATCTGTAGAAGGTTCAGAGCAGATGTAGAAATGACTTTCCTAAATTTGAAAATGATCAACTTGAAATTAGTGCTGGGTTTGGACTTGATATTTGTTTTTTGGGGGGGGAGGGAAGGGGGGTTCATACACTTTCATACTTAGGTTTTGATTTGGGTGCATCATTTTTTAATGAGGAAAAACAGAGGGAAGAGAATTTTTATTTTGGGAGAAATTGGGAAAATAGAAAATGATGTCCTTTCCATTAACTTCCCCTCTCTTCCACCTTTCCATATTCATAAGAGTAAACTTCTAAAAGCTATTTCAGAATGACTGTATACAATGGCCTGCCTGGAAGGAAAGGGATTAAAAAGGAGGCTTGGCTGCAACACAGGAGCTTGGCTCTCACTAAAACAGAAGAAACATATCCCTGAAAGGGCTTTTTAGCATATAACGTAATAGGGACAATTTTCTCAGAAAAAAAAGGGTCTCTGTTTGACCATTTATCATTCCTAAACTGGCCAACCTGCCAGTACTGAAAACGGAGGAAGGAAATTATTTATTTTGAGAAAAATTGAAAAAATAGCAAATATTAGAAAGTGTTTACCAGTCTCTTCAAGTAACATTTTAATACATACTTTATTTTTCTAACAGTATGTTTTCTTACATATAAGAATTCATGTTATAAGTATGATATACCAATTACAATAATACAGAAGTGTTGTTCATAATACCTTCTTCACATTAGAGCTTCTTCTTTTTAGTTACAAGTTAAATATGTCTATTAGGCTAATATTTCATTATACTTTAATAGAGTAGTATTCTAATTTAATTACTTACTTTATTTGTACTTATGAAATGTCACCTGTCATTCAATCCATACTAACAACAGCAAAACAATAACAGAACTAAAGGTATTATATGATGAATATAAATATTTATATGTAACTTGAAGGTGCTCATCATCTAGAGACTATCATTTGATAATCTGAATACATATTTATTTGGATAATATTTTATTAAATTCCATATTGAAAATTTTATAATAATAATCATCCTTCCTCAGAGAAATCTCTTTAACACCTTTTTCATTACTGATTACCAAAGTATTGGTACTGTTTCCACCCTGTTATGATAGTTTTTATTTCTGTAATATTTAGAATTTCTCATATCTGTTGCGTCAACTTCTACTTTTAATTGGGTCACTACTTTTATTTTTAATTTTTTTTGTTTATACAATCATCATCTTTACAACACATTTTACATCTTTTACATCTCTCTGTTTCTCTCTCTCTGTTTCTCTCTCTCTCTCTTTTTCTCTCTCTCTGTATTCACACACACACACAGACACACACACACATTTTGTTTTTGTATATCTTTTCTATTAATTCCATATATAACATCCTTTATATACATTTAATCCCCTTATGTCTCTTAAGAGCCGAGGTGGCGCAGTGGTTAAATGCAGCACTGCAGGCTACTGCTAGATCAGCAGTTCAGCGGTTCAAATCTCACCGGCTCAGGGTTCACTCAGCCTTCCATCCTTCCGAGGTGGGTAAAATGAGGACCCAGATTGTTGGGGGCAATATGCTGACTCTCTGTAAACCGCTTAGAGAGGGCTGAAAGCCCTATGAAGCGGTATATAAGTCTACTGCTATTGCTACTGCTATTTCATACTATTTTTATCTACAATCTATCTTGTATTTCCCCCCTTATTCATTTTGTAGTTTTGTATTTGTTTTGTAGTTTCTTGATCTTTCTTCTCTTTATTGCTTTCCTACTTTTTTCCTCTTTCCTCTAGCCAACTACTTTTAAATGATTGCTTTATTAGCTTCTTTTTTAAGATTCATATATATTGGGATTTGAGGTTTTATTGTACTTCATTATTAATTACAGGGTGACTCATAAATCTTAGAACTTGATAGGATTAAGTCACAATTAACTTAGGCTGGATAAAAGCCAAGGTGAATGTCTCTTCTCAGTACAGTATTTGATTATTTCCAGTAAATCAGTCATTAGCTAGAAATCAAAATTAGCTAGAAAGAAAAAAGATCTAAGATAGGAGAAATAATAGGAAGCATAATTGTACAACTGTATTTCCCACCATAGTCCAACCTGTGAATCTAATGATAGACAGCCTATTGAAGAATACTTTGGTTTTAAAACCAGCCATTTCAGGAGCAATGAGAAGCTATCCAAATAAGTTCCATATCAGTCATTGAGCTGTGCTATGTATTTAATAACAGCACCTCTGTCTTGTCTGGATTTAATTCTAGCATGTTCTCTTTTATTTTGTTAATTACCATAAATAAGGAATATTTAATCAATTTATAATTTTAAATCAATATAATTATTACAAAAATACTAGATGATGTACAACATTATTAATACATTATACTAATAAAGATTAATTAAAAGTTAAAATTCCACATAAGAAACAACGTGCTTAACCTTCATGGATTTAGTAATCGTAAATCGTAAATTCAAAGTCAATATTTAAACCAGAATCAGAAATCACTCTTTTCCAGAGCCTGAAAGAGAGGCATCTTATTCAAGGATCCTAATTGTTTATCTGAAATTGGATGCTGAGAAGCAATTGATCCAGCTATCATTATTACACAAATAGCATCCTACTCCACAGTTATGGATAATGAAGTTTTATGCATATTTTATGAATAAGGTCTGAAATATTGTATGTCAAAGATGTGTGTGTGTGTGTTGCATTTGTGCTGATAAATAAATAAAGGGAGGCTAGTAGAAATCTATTTCAAGCTATTTAGCTGTCATCAGCTAGCCATACCCTTACTGGTAATTGAACCTAGGTTGTATTACATATTAGGCAGTTGTATTAACCACTAAGCCCGACTCTCCTTCTTTAGCAGCTAAGCCAGGGAAATAGGTATGTATTGTGTCATAATGCCTGGTATGCCCAAATATAGGAGGGAGCATACTGCTTCCCTTTTCTGTCTTTCGGATCACCCTAGGAGCCATCCAGGCAGAAAGCCATTTTTAATGTTGTCTTGTTACATTTGTGTTGAATTTGTGCTGATAAATAAATAAAGGGAGACTAGTATAGATCTATTAAATAAATAAAGGGAGACTAGTATAGATCTATTTCAAGCTATTTAGCTCTCATCAGCTAGCCATACCTTTACTTGGAATTGAACCTGGGCTGTTTTACATATTAGGCAGTTGTATTAACCACTAAACCATTATATCTATATATCTATATATCTATATATCTATACCTATACCTATACCGTCCTATACCTCTATCTATCTATCTATCTATCTATCTATCTATCTATCTATCTATCTATCTATCTCTTCAACATACAATATTTCAGACCTCATTCTGTTTGTTTTATACATAAATAATTATTTTTAATTCAAACATTTCCTTTGTATGATACTATTCCTATGCTTATTGCTACTGAAGATTAAATTATATCATTCTTCTTTGAATTTGAATTCCTGTCAGTATCTCTAAGATGTATTATGCAACTGTTACATGACAAGGAAGCTAAGATATTGAGATCATAGATGTATTATATTAAGTATTTGTAATTTATTAATTTCTAAATGCATTTGTCCTGACCTTATCTAGTGTCTCAGTTTGTCAATCAACTTAGAAGAAAGTGTGGAGTTTTGGTTTATTGGAAATGGCCCTGAATATTTCTTCCTTGTGTTGCGGTGTCTTGGCACCATTATATCTTTCATCAGTGCTATCTTCTGACTTTTACTAATAAGTCAGCTATTGGAAGAAACTACACACATGCAGACACACACACACACTATCCGATTGTATCATAAGCAATGCAAATTTGTATTTATTGATAGCTAAATTTAAACGTTTGTTTCTTCTGTTTACCGATCATTGCACTTTAACTGAATTTAAACAATATTCCTCTCTAAGCCAATAGTCTCTTCACTCTCATTCCACTGGCAGCCAGAAAAGTGGTTTGTTATCCTAAATATTATTGAAAAATTATAATTTAACTTTCACAATAAAATATTTCAGACTTAATTCTATGATACCAGTAGTAATTTCTATATATAAATATTTTAAATTAAGTCATTCAAGTCACTTAGGTGACTTGATTTAATTACTAAGTGACTTAGAGTCACATAAATGAGATGGGTGGTGCAGAAATTTAATAAATAAATAATATAATTTCAGAAATGTTGCTTCTGTTTCAGTTTTTGAAACCATATAATATAGACATTCTTGCTACATGAAGAATTTAGAACCATAATATTTGATATGATAAAATACAAAGATAAACTTTAAAATTAAATCTTTTTGTTTTAATATTTACAATACTTTATTTAAATAATTGACTCCAGATTGGTAGAGACATCTGTTTATTTCTCAAAGCCCCATTATTTTGCATTTATAGCATTCTTGTCATTATTAACATTTTCCTTGCTTGTTCCAGTGATTCAATATTTTTAACAAGAAATAGAAAATGAGACACAACAACATGATAGGGAGTCCAGATTCTGCATGGAACAGTTGCCCTATCAAGGAGAGAAAGTAGCAGTCTGAACTAGGAACCAGGGAACTCAAATCCCAGATCTCTGAGAGAAACATGACACAAGTTCTAAACAGACTCTGAATTACATAATTTTATATTATTTTCTTTGATAGTGGGACTTGAATCTTTGTCTCTGTCATTGGTATATAAAGCCACATTTCCTAGAAGATAAAATGTGGAAATAATTGTAGCAGATTTGGGCCTGTCTTAGTAGAGGACAGTTTGCATATCTTAAAAATATATGTTGAGCAAGTTGGCTTTCATATGTTCATGCTGCAGGCATAGTACAATTTACATTTCCTACTTGGGAATATTAATATTCAATTATAAGCATGCTTATTTTGCAATTTGTTACCAACAAGTACCATGTTTTCCAACTGTATGGGAGTTATGCACTGCCTTACTAATGTTCTCCTTATTTATATATGCCTGAAGTTATAACAGCAAAATCATATTTGAACTGAATTGTATCAGTTATATTCTACTTGCTCTTTTTCATGAGCCAGAAGTTATTTTGTATGAGTATTATTGTCTTCATCCAATTAATCTAGCATCCAATAATTATTTTGGTTTTTAAAAATAATAATAATAATAAACATGACCAATTTACTATATTTGCTACACTTCAAAGCATCTTAACCTTAGAAAACTCTTATAATGCCTATCTGGACTCAAGTAGCGTAGTAATAAAAGAAAAGAAAAACACAATCAAAATGTTTATGAATAATGAGTCTTAATTCAGATTTAAAATACTGTCTTTGCATTTTACTAAGCTCACAATAAGGGACTGAAAAAAATATGAAAATCTGTAGCTAATTTTCACTTCTCAAAGAGCCAGTTTCTTTTACATAGCCAAAAACCAGCATTGTTCTCACATTGAAGTCACTGATGGCAGGTGACCTTGCAAGAATTTTTTTTTAAGATCATCAAATGGCCTAGAGATGGCTAAGCAGCATATGTTTGTTGGGGTAGATACAAAACCGAAGAAATAGAATCAAGTACCCTGAAAATAAACATAGCACAGAGCCTAAATATTCGAATTCTAATTTAAAAGGGAAACTGATGAAACCATTCACTCTATTATACTTCCAAAGACTGCAAATGTTTTATGATTTACAACTTATGATAAAAAACTTCCTTAGTGTTCTGACCTAGGCTTCCCAAGAGCATGAAATAAACTCATTGTCCTGACAGAAACACCTTTTTATTAATTTACCATGAATTCTGCTTATTCACATCCAGTAAAGTCTTTCAATGGAGGATTTACAGTTACAGAACTTATCTGGCTTGGAGAGCTTACAGGTGGATATCTGCAAAACTTGGCAAGGAGTCTCGGAGAGTCACGAACCAATTAAATGAATTAATTGTCTACTGCAAACTCCACTCCTTTTTTGCTCCTATTTTATTTCCTTTGGGAGGAGCCATTCATCAACCACCTGTGGCCTTATTCCCAAGTCAACCCCTGTTCCTTAGCTGTTCCCTTTGTCTGGCAACTCTGTGCATGCTGCACAGGCTGCAGCTGTTCATCTGCCTCACTGATATCTGACTCTGAAGGCAACTGATCAATCGCATAAGGCTCAGGTTCTGTCTCTGCCTCCGATACAGAGCCCTCATCAGAGCCTTCCTCAGACTCCAGGATTGGCTATGTTCCTCCCCAACCTCCTCACTGTCCAAATCTGCTGCCAGCCCCACTAGCCACTGGCAGGCCATAACACTTAGTAGTCAACAAAGTAGTAAGAGAAAGTGAGGATTTTAAAAAGGGTGTCTTGCCCAGGAACAAATATTAAGAAGGAATCAACATCAGACTATTTGAAGGATCACAGATTTTCATCAAAATGAAGGTTTGCTTATCATGTGATAAGCATCAAGATGGTTTTATATATTTGCATATTTACTTCTGTATACCTTATACTTTGTAAAATCTTTGGATGACATATAACAAACTAAGGAAGAGTCATGAACTATAATCATTTCATATTTCTTTTCAAAGATAACACCACCGGAAGTAATTTTTTATAGTTATAAGATTGTGTAGTAGCCCTAGATTTTATTTATTTTCCAATGTTGGTGGAAACAGCGGTCATGCATGGGTTAACTCAGTCAGTAACCAATAGAACTGAGTCTACTAAAGTGATGTCATCGCTTCAAAGGATTGTCCTCCCGCTTTTTTAGACTCAGTTCGATCCAAACTGCCAGTGCTAATTGCTTTCTCCTTAACTTTAGTAGATATTATAATCATCTTTAATTGGATATTTTTCTAAATTTCACCAAAATTACTTCCGAATTAGAAGGAATCAGTGGATAGCTCCTCAGAGCTAAGTCTCTCAATTAGCCCCCGGACTTCTTGGAGAGACTCACCAGGGCTTCTTCGAGGCTCCTGCCTCCTGAGCTTACCAGCAATTCAGAGGCTCTCCTGCAAGCAGCGCTGGCAGTTGGAGGCTCCACTCAACGCTGCTGCCTCTACTGGCCTCCAGACCTTTCCCTTGTGCCGACAAGCCTGCAGCGGCTTCCAAGCGCCGCCAAAGCCAGCAGTAGCTATCAAAAGCCACCAGCAGCCACCGCCACTAGGAAGCACTGCCGCTTCACGCCACCACCGCCTCTCAGCGCTCCCACCTCTCCACAGGGCCTTTGACGCCCTCCCTTGTTCTGCAGCCTCAGCTACCTCGTGGCGCCCAGCCCATAGACTCTGTAGCCTCAGCTGCCATTTTGTTTTGGCACGAAGATCTCCAGTGGCCATTTTGGGAGCTTCAAAGAGTCGTGAGTAGAGACCATGGCCTCATCTCCTAACCCTGAGCCACAAGTGCCTCTACCCACCCACAAGACCCCTTCTTCTGGGAACCGCAAATGCAGGCCTGCCCTAGAAGCCTCCCCCCATGGAGCTCTCTCCCAAAGCCCCCAGGAAGTCCCATAGGGTGTAGCCAATCCACAGGCAAAGGACAGTGCCACCCAGGTTCCTCCCGCCAAGGCCAAGGCCAAGACCAACCACACTGAATCCCATCTATTTCAGGCCCAGAGGCCTTCTCAGCCTAGTCCTCCTCCTGACTTATCCTCTGATTTGGAGGATGACCTCTCCCCTGCTGCATCCATTATTCAACCTGAGGATGCCAAGGGCTCAGGCGATCTTGCCTGCAGTGGGATGAATCTGAGGATGGCAGGAGCATCACTCCGGATGAGGAGCCCCTCTACCAGGAGGAAATTTCCCATCCACCCTGCTGCCGCTCTTACCTGGTATGGCAGACATGATATCTGAGGCCATTGAACGTGGCGTAGCAGCTGCCCTTAAACATAGGTCTTCTAATCACTCTACTCCACACAGGTCTGCTTCTTCCTCTGGTTCCAGATGCAGGGATGGTGATCCCTTGGCTTCTTCATCACATGAGATCCCTGGCACGTCCAGTCATCCTTCGGTTTTTGGTGAAAAGGAATGTCCGGCAAGAGATTCAGATCTCTCAGAAGATGATGGTCTTCCCCCTGACCCACCTGCATTTGTTGGTTTGGTCAAACCTGCTGTCTTTCGCTTTCTCCTCTTTAAGGCCAAGAGGATCACTGGCATCCCTTCTCCTAAAGCACCTCAAGAAATGGAAGCGGACAAGGCAGACAATACTGACCCCCTCTTCATCCATCCTAAGGTTGAAAAGGAGGTGATTCCGTCTCCCAGACTCTTCATAGATGTGGTCCAGAATCAATGGGCATCACCAGGTACAGGTCCCCTCCCCAATACCTTGGCCAAGCGCCTGTATAACGTGGGACCAGAACTCACCAAGGCTTTAGAGGTACCTTCTAGCAACTTACCTATAATTGGCCTTTCTTCTCCTGACGCAGCCTCTGCAGCTCCTGAGAACGCCCTTCTCCCCAAAGACAAGAGAATAGAACAGACTCTGGTCAAGAGCCACCAGGCCTCGGCTTGGGTCGTTAGGACGGATACCCCTGCTTCGTTCTTTAGTTGCTCTGCTCTCTTATGGCTAAGGCAACTCCAGGCGAGGCTCCCAGCCAGAGATTCTAGGGCTCGCAGGGATATTAACAAAATAAAGGTGGCTCTAGAATGCACTGCAGATGCTTCCCTGGATCCTCCATCTCTACTCGTCGCCTGCTTTGGCTAAAGCAGTGGCAGGCGGAAGCCCGTGCCAAGTGGAGTCTAGCCTCCTCTCCCTATTCTTCATCCCTTCTCTTTGGGGCACCATTGGATCCTCTATTGGTAGAGTCCAAGGATAAGTGGAAGGTCTTTCAACCGGCCACTAAGAAATAAGATGGCCTCAGTCAATCCTTTTATCTCAGGCAGCCCTGTTGGGGTCAGGATGGGGGTTCCTCCAGATCCCATCCGCAATGTCAGGCTCCCCAATGTCAGGCCCTTCCTTTTCCAACAGTCATGCAGAAACAACCAGAGATTCCAGCACAGAAAGTCATTTAGGGACAATACCAACCGATCCTACAAGAGGCAGAAGTGACTGCCTGGAGGATTTGCCCATAGGGGGACGTCGGTTGACCTTTGCAGATTGTTGGGAAGACATCACCAATGATGCGTGGGTCAGGTCCATGATCAGATTCGGTCTTCTCTTGGACTTGCGCTCCAGCCCTCTGAACCACTTTGTCCCATGCCCCATATCCAGGGACCCTCAAAAGAAGCTCCTAGTAGAGCAGGCCATCCATCATCTGCTCCTCATTCGGGCCATCCAATCTGTGCCTCCAGGCCAGGTGGGACGGCGGTTCTACTCTCATCTCTTAATCATGCCGAAGTCTTTGGGGTGCCGGGGGGGCATTCCCGATCTCAAATTCTTAAATCGATTCATCAGGTACAGGAGGTTCAAAATGCACTCTCTCCTGTCAATCCTAGAGAGTGTGCGCAAACACGATCTCCTCACATCAGTGGAACTCATGGAGGCTTACCTCCACGTACCCATTCACAAACAACACAGATGGTTCCTTTGATTTGTCTATACAGGCCATCACTTTCAGTATCGGGCCCTCCCCTTTGGGCTATCATCAGCCCTAAGGGTCTTCACCAAGCTCTTGTTAGCCCACTTACGTGCCAGACCCATTCGGATCTTTTGCTACCTGGATGACATCTTCCTGTTGTCCAGGTCACGCAACCAGGCCTGCAGGATCTTCAAGATACCTTGCAGGTGCTTCGGGAGGTGGGGTTCTCCATGAATCAGGAGAAAGGCCACCTTGTTCCCGCCTCTCGGCTAGTTGGGAGCACTCATCAACTCTGCTCAGGAGAAGGTCTTCCTGTCTCAGGAACGACAGATCAGCTTCAGGGACTTAGCCTTCGAGGTATGGAGGAGATAGCAGGCACCTCTTCTCCAGATGTTCTCAACTGCTGGGGAAGATGGTCTCTTGCTTCTCCATCGTCCCTTGGGCACGGCTTCACAGCCACTACCGCCAGTGGTTTCTTCTGCCATTCCAGAAGACCAACAGCAGCTATTCCCTAGCGAAAGTCAGGTTGACCCCAGAGGTTCTTCATTCTCTGGACTGGTGGATCTCCCTGGCCATCTCTCAGGGGTCCATCTTCAGGGAACCTCATCATCTCGTAAGTTATGATGGACGTGAGTTTGATGGGTTGTGGCGCTCACCTGGAGGATCAGATAGCTCAGGGTCTCTGGTCCGACTCCAGCCTTTCCCACAGTATGAATTGGCTAGAGTTGAGGGCCATCCATCTAGTTCTCCTTCAGTTCCAATCTTCAGTTCGCAACACACATGTGCTAATTCGGACAGACAACACAACAGCCAAGGCGCATGTCACTGCCAGGGGGTGGGGGAACGAGAGCAGTTTCCCTCATGGAGTCGGCCTTTCACCTAGGGATCTGGGCGGAAGCCAACCTTCCCTCCCTCCATGCTAAACACATCTCGGGCTCCAACAACACCAGAGCAGACTGGTTGAGCCACACAACAATCGATCCTGTGGAGTGGACCCTCTACCATTACATCTTCAAACAGCTTTTGACCAGGTATGGGACCCCGGTACTAGATCTCTTCACAACAGTATCCAACAATCAACTGCCCAGGTACATGTCTCGCTACATGAAACCAGGCACGGAAGGGACAGACGCCTTAAAGTGCAGGTGGCCCCACAGTCTCCTGTATGCCTTTCCTCCCTTCCCCCTGATACAGAGGGTCATTCAGAAAATGATAGACGAAGAGGTGAAGCTCATCCTACTCGCCCCCCCCCCATGGCCGTGCCGTCCATGGTTCGGGGACCTAGTCAACCTTTCAGTGGGCCCAGAATGGCATCTTCCCCTGATACCATCCCTTCTTCACCAGGGACCGATCTACCATCCTGACCTATCTTGGATCCGTCTAACCGCATGGAGGCTGAGCGGGAGGTCTTGAAGATGGCAAACCTTTCTGAGACTGTAATTCAAACTATTCAGGTTTCTCGATGCCTGGCCACTAATAGGATCTATGAATCAACGTGGCAGACTTTCGGCACATGGTGCCTTTCAAGAGAGGTTACGCCCCTGGAGGCTTTGGTTCCCCAGGTTTTGGAGTTCCTGCAACAGGGATTAGATAAAGGACTTGTGCCTAACACCTCAGGTGTCGGCTCTCTCTTTGGTTCTCTCTCTTCACCAGGATGAGCCGTTCTCCTTGCACCCTCATGTATGCCACTTCATTAAAGACACGTCTAATCTCTGCCCTCCTGTCATTCACCGCTTCCCCTCATGGGATCTAACCAAAGTCCTTGACTTTCTCACTTCGAGCCTCTCAGGTCGGCCTCCCTGCATCACCTCCCATTGAAAACAACCTTAATCTGTTTAAACAAATAAGAGATCAAAGCTTAATGCATATAAAGAGGATATATAATGTATTAATACAGATGGATTCGGAAACAGAATTAGTTAAAGATTGTATGATAAAGTGGGCTCAAAACATTGAAGAACCAATAATGCTGGATACATGGGAAAGAATCTGGGTAAGAAATGTGAAATTTACACAAGCTCAAAACCTGAAATTTTTATAAGATGTTCTATAGATGGCATTTAGATCCTAAAAAGCTGGCTTCTATGTATCTGAACTTACAGCCTAAATGTTGGAGATGTGGCTCTCTAGATGCTACATATTTTCATATATGGTGGACCTGCCAAAAGGTTAAGGCATTTTGGATAAAAATATGGTGGATTATGCAAAATATCTTTAAAAGAAGGATAAAGTTTAGTCCTCAGTTATTCTTACTAGGTATATGTACTGACTTTACAGTGGTAGAGACTAACTTGATTCTGCATCTAATAACGGCAGCAAGACTGTTGGTGGTGCAATACTGGAAGAAGGAAGACTTGCCTACAACTCAAGAATGGACATTGAAAGTTACAAACTTAGCCGAGATGGCTAAAATATCGGCATATCTTAAAGATCACTCAAATGAGAGATATAAACGAGACTGGAAAAAAATGGATTGACTATATACAAAATAAATACGGGACCAAGAAATTCCAGTTAGCCTATGCTTAAGATCAGAAATGATTTAAATTGTTTAAAGTTAGTTCAGCAAGAAGAAGCTAAGGTCAATGTAGAATGTTATTAATTTCTTTATTTCTTTTTTTCTCAATAGATTTTAGACTGTGTTTGTTAGAAATCCATACTGTGTACGGGTTCTGGGAAGTCGGGGGGGAGGAGGAGGGGGGTTGGGGGGAGGGTGGAGGGAGGGAGAGGTATATATTAGGCTAGACAAGAATTTGGTGGTAAACTAGAATTATTTTGACATACAAAAAATTGTACTTCGATGTCTTACTGATTCAGGAATGATGAAATGTTTGTCTTAAAAGAAATAAAACTTTTGAACCAAAAAAAGAAAAAAAGAAAACAACCTTTCTGGTGGCCATCACATCTGCACGACGGGTCTCAGAATTGGCAGACCTTTCCAACCATTTCAACTTGTGTACATTTCACCCAGACCGCGTGGTCCGACTTGATCCCACCTTTGTCCCAAAGGTCAATTCGGCCTTTCATCGGTCTCTGGATCTCACTCTACCAAACTTTTGCCCTAATCCTGCTCAGTCTCGAGTGCAAATAGCACAGGTTAGACGTAAGATGGGCTCTTAAGATCTATATTGTCAAGATGGCCATCTTTAGGTGCACCAAAGCTCTTTGTGTCTTTCCATCCCACAAACAAGGGTCTAAAGGCTTCTCCATGTATGGTAGGGCACTGGATCCGGTCAATCATAACTAGAGCTTACTTGGCAAGTCACCTCATGCTTCCATCCAACATGGCACATTCTACATGCAGTGCGACTACATCAGCAGCGTGGACAAGGCAGGCCTCAGTGGAAGAGATCTGCAAGGCGGCCACCTGGGTGACCCACAATTCCTTTATCCGCCATTACAAGATGCGTTGGCAGACGCGGCATTCAGACGGTGGGTGCTTCAACAAGTTCTTCCCTTTTCAAGCTCCTAGCCAGTCTCATTCCCACCTGGGGACACGCCAGTTTTGGTACATCCCATGCATGATCACCGTTTCCACCAATGTTGGAGAATGGGGTGTTGGTTCTTACGTGATATGCCCCTTCTCAAGGCAGGTGGAGACAGCGGTCATCCCCTCCCTTTGGTCCTGGCCTAGTTCGCGGAGGGAGTTCTGGAGCTAGGCTAGAGTTTCGGAGGATTGAAAGCAGTCGACTAAAGCACAGCAGTCTACTTACCTTCTTTGTCACAAAAGTGGGAGGACACTCCTCTGAAATGATGACATCACTTTGATAGACTCAGTTCTATTGGTTACTGACTGAGTTAACCCATGCATATCCGCTGTCTCCACCTGCCTCGAGAAGGGGCGTATCAGGTAAGAACCAATGCCCCAGTCTCTCCCACCCTCTCCCAAAAAAGAGTAATTATTTGGTAATGAAAAGTACAAGGAAAGCATTAAAACAATAAAACTTAGAAAATAATCCACATGTTGAAATTATTGCCTTTAATTTATTTCAGTGCAAAATTAAAGCATTATGCTTAACACATACAAACTGAAATGGTAGGATTTGGTGATGTATGCATTTTAAATTGTTTAAAAGTATTTTTAATAGTTAACATCTATTTATTTTAATAACTTTAGGCATTGCTTAATCAGAATCTTTTAGTGTCTGAGTTTATCTGCCCCCCCCCCATTTATCTCTGGTTCTTTCATTCCCCCTCCCCACTCCATATTGATATGTTTTGTTGTTGTTTATTTGGTTATTTGATCTTTGTTTCAATATAGAAAAAGAGAATTGAAACTCATTGTCTAAAAAAAATGATGTATTAAAGTATAGCAGTTGAGCTTAATGACATTATTTATCTACATCTTTAATATTTGGAATATAGGTTTGATATAGCAAGAATGTAAATTTTAAATTGGATTTTTCTTTAACATAAAACTAATATAATTTCATTCTATTAAAAAAAACTATTTAAAATAACTGTTTATAGCAGCTATAGATTCATTAGTTTTTAATGAACAGTTTGTTTTCATTTTACTTTTCTTTTTAAAAAGTACAAGATCACAAAACATAATATCATCAAAGAAAAGACAGTTGATCAAATGTTCCTTCCATTTCATTCCCATTTTTGTTTATTTTGCAGAATCAATATTTTACATTGCCTTAAAACTCTTTCAGAAAAAACAAGGAAAACAGGCATCATTGATTTGAGACCAAATTTATATTAAAAAAATAATAAATAGATAATAGTAGAACTGTTCAGTTTCAACTGACAATGAAATTAATAACAATTCTTAGCAAGCAATCTTATATAGTGTTCACATATTGGTCTAGAATTAGACAAACCTGACTACAAACCCCAAATGAGCTGTGAAGTTTATTTGGTGAGTTTAAGTGATCATAATCTATTAGCATTAAATGACATTAAATGAAATTAGATTAGTAATTAGAAAAAAAAAGGATGATAGTAATAATAGTATACAGTAACGTTAGTTTTCCATATTTCCCCATTAACCTATAGATGTAAGGTTTGTAGTTTATTAAACTTTACTTGAATGACTAAAAGTTGATATATGCTAGTTTACTAGAATATTGTCAGAAACCCCTTTAGGAAATTTGTTCTTGGATGTATAAAGCTATTCAAGGTTTGATTTCACTACTTGATAAACAAAGTACTGAAATGTGTAATGTCTGAATGTATATGTAAAAATATAAGTGTGTGTGTGTGTGTGTGTGTGTGTGTGTGTGTATGTGTGATATGTATATGTATGTATCAGGGGTGCATTCCTGCCAGTTCTAACCTCTTCTATAGAAGAGGTTCCACAAATCTACCATGCCGTTTAGAACCGGGTCCAGCCGCCCCCCCCCCCCCCGCCCATCCGCACCACACTTGCCCCACTCGCCGCTCACTGATTGGCTGGCTCACCAATCGCCTCGCCCGCCTCTAAGAGTCCTATCTAAACCTTAAAGTCTTAAAGCTGCCAAGTTTGAACACCTCTGGGTTTTTTTTTTTCCCTAAAGGGTTAGGTATGCAAGGGTCTTATAACTTGACAGCTTTAAGACTTGCGTGCTTCAAATGCTAGAGTTTCTGAGCCAACATTTTGGTGGCTAAGCAAGAGCGCTGTTAAGCAAGTTTCACCACATTTTATAAGTTGGCCACATCCAAGCCGCTCCCATTCGGTCACATGGCTGTCAAGCCACTCCCACAAAGCAGGCCACACCTACAGAAGAGGTTCTAATAATTTTTGAAAGCCACCACTGGTATGTATATCATGCATATCAAGAACAAATGCAGGGGAGAGAGAGGGGGGGGGAGAGAAAGAGAGAGAGGGAGAGAGGGAAAGAGCTATCTTTTTAACTATAAACAATAAAAAAGTATATTATCTATTCCAATAATCTATTTGTGGTAATAGAAATCTTGCCCTTATAGGTGTAGATTTAAAGATGGATTTAAATTTAAGGATGCAATAAAATGTGAACAGATTAGAACTCAGGGAGAAAGAGAGATATATACAGTAACTCTTTTCTCTTTTCTCTGTGTTTTGCTGTTCCAAGTTGTGATAGTATAAATTTAAATAATGTTCGGTATAATTGCTGCAGATGTTGTGAAATGGAAATTCATAGAACAATGCTACAAATATGAACAATCAGTGTATATTTATTGGACAGATCATCAATATTTGAAAGTTAAATAAAGCAAATTGAATACCCTATTTATTTAAAAGGAATATGATATTTTAAACTCCTGAATAATTACCTATAAATGGTAAAGGGATTGAATGAACAAATATAATGTATTATATAATATAATGTATTATATAATATAATGTAACATATAATAAATAGATAATATTGGGAAATATGTGATAAAAAGTTGTCTTGAGAGGTAGTATTTGCAGTTCAGACATTCTTTTATAAAGCTAAAACTAAAGCCGTTATGGCGAACCTATGGCATGTGTGCTGTAGATGGCATGCAGAGCCCTCTCTGCGGGCAAATGAGCCATTACCCCAGCTCAGCTCCGCTATGTACCTGCATGCACTTCTCACTGGCCAGCAGGTTTTTCAGTCATCTGCACATGTGTGGAGGGGCTGGGTGCATATGCAAGGGTCATACAGACTTGTGGGGGGTGGGTGGGGGTGCCCGGGATTAAGTGTGCATGTGCGGGGTTGTGTGCATATTACAGAGTGGGTGGGGTACATACAAGGGGCACATGCATGCTTTGGAGGTGGGGTGCACAATGGATCGCACATGCAGTGCATTATACGAGTGTGCATGCACACACCACTTTCAGCAATCAGCATCAAAAAGGTTAGCCATCACTGCACTAAAGGGAGGATCTGGAAAATCAGATGATGGAATCTCTCTGGACCAAGAAATTCTCTATTGCAGTTATTTAGCTTCTACATTGAGAAAAAAAAGTGAAAGAAAAATAGAGCTAGCACACTACTCAAACTTCACTAACTATTCTTAGGTTATTTAGGAAAAAGAACAATTGACTTCAAAAAACATGGGGCAAAGAAATCATGAACGGATTTTTTAAGCTTACAGCTAAAAATGAAAGTGCCCATCAAATCTTTTTGTCAATGAAACAACAAAAAAAGAGAAAACAAATTGCTCAATTTTCAAAGAAACTCTTTTTCAATATGCATCTTGACTTATATTCTGCAACAAGATGCATTTTACAGCATAATAGCCACCTCTGTTTACTGACCTGGAAATATGAACCATTGGGGAGGAGACCTGACATTGTGATCGCATGACATGCGATCTTGGTGTTCCAAGATCGCAGTCGATATTTCTGCCACTGGACGGTCCATTCGGACTTAAATCGTCCTGTAAAGATGGTGATTGAGAAGGGCATCTCCTGCTGATATCAGGGACACTGCAAAGTCCCTGAAAGATCCAGGAATAGCCTTTTTTTCCAGCGATAGAAACACAGCTAATGAAGCTGCTGAAGTTGGGACAGCTCCGGAATGGGAAGAAAGCGGAAAGAGAAAGTGTGTTGAATTGGTGAGGAAATTTTATTATTAGAAAAAGAGACTATCCCCGCCCAAAAAAATAAGTTAAATTAAAATTGAAGACCGAAGACTGTAAGCGGCGAAATTAATCTACATTAAACTTAGTGTGTTATCCTGTTTCTAAATTTTTTTCACAGATGGAACTTTTGCAAAGGCTCCCTATTTTTTAAACTTTTTCAACTGAATGGATTAATTCTTTCTTCTTTTTTTCACTTTTGCTTACACCTATGGATTAAAATTCTCCTTTTTTATAATGCTTGTTTGGATTTATTGGATTGTTTTTGATCTCGATTTAAGGGTTTTTTTTTCTTTCTTAAGCTTGGAATATAAAGAAGATAATAAGAAAAATTATAAAGAGGGTTGTAACAACAGGAAGAAAAGCAATTACACTGCCACTTAGAGGCTGGAGGCTGGATATATTGTTTTTTCTTCTTTCTCTTTGATCACTTGACATTCAATGTTCTTTCAGTTTGTTTATTGACAGTGATAGCAGGAAGTGCACAAGTTGTTTATACAGATGCCTTTTGGGAGTTCTATCACTAACTATTGGAGGGAAGACAATATTTTGACTTGAAAGATAATAAATGAACCTGTTTGAAGTTTATTAAAATAGCCTTGAACCCTATGGTGGCAGTGTCTGCAAAATTGAAAGAATAGCTCAGCATAAAAAAGAAACTGTAACATTGCAAATGATTATATTTGAAATTCAAAATCTATTAGTTGTGACAGAGAGAATTGAAAAGAGATTGGAGAATATGGAATACAAAACAGAAAAAATTTGATGGAGAAACTGAGGATGTTTATCAAATGGAAAGTGGAGGACAGAGTTCAAAAGATGGAAGAAAAAATGAACAAAAAGATAAGAAAACTCTGAATACTGACAACAAAGTGAGTGTGATTGGTAATGGCAAGAGCGGAATATGTAAAGGGGAGATAGATGAATTGGAACTCTATCCCAGACTTCAAAGCACAGAAGAAGAAAAGAGAGAAAAATTGACGGAGATAAGGAGAGAAATCTTGACAGAAGCACTAGCAATTACCAAAGATAAGCTGATGGAAAGAACAAATGCTGGGTTTCAAGTTTTTATGAGATATGAAAGGAACAACATGTTGTGAAGAGAAGTTTATACAAGATTTATTAAGAAAGTAACTAGAACATTAATGCTACAAATGGCAAGAGATATAAGACCGTACTATTACTGGAAAGATACAGGTTGATGCAATGAAAATGTATAATAAAAACTAAGCTAAATTTAGTTTACTAGTAGTATGTATAAAATGAAGTGACAATAGCTATAGTTAAATAATGATTAATAATGATAACAATACATATAGATATATTAGTTTGATAATATGAAATTTTATATAAACAACACATGGAGATTTGATTTGATTTGATTTGATTTGATTTTATTACATTTATATGCCGCCCTTTTCCCCAAGGGGACTCAGGGCGGCTCACAATTCAAATTATGAGAGGAGGTTTAAAAGCTTTATCTAGAATATGTTATAAAGATGTCTTGTGATTGGATGATCTTAGGATGACTTAATAGAATGTTACCATATAATCCTATTCTAGATTTTGAACATTATATATAAAAGGATGTAACTAGAATATTAATGCTACAAATGGCAAGAGATATAAGACTGCACTATTACTGGAAAGATACAGGTTCATCCTATTCTATATTTTGAATATTATATAAAAATGATGTAAAAACAATTATAGTCAAAATAAGGTTGAGGTATAATAATCATGATATACATGAATATAGGTGAATTTAAAATATGCAATTTGATATGAAAAGCAGATGATGACTATGGAAGAGATGCATGGAAATACTGTAACCAACTGATACACTTTCTACAATTTGTAATGGAAGATGTTTTTTATGTTTATTTTTCTTTGTTCAAAAATAAATAAAAATTGTATAAAGGAAATATATAAAATATAGTATATGCAAGTGGCAGATCAATTTTATAAATTTATTTATTGGCTCTTTCCATTCCTTATGTTCCACCCCAGATAACAAGAAAGCCAATAGCATGATCAAACAAGGCAAAATTATCTTTAAAAATACAATCCATGTTCTGATCATCTCAGTCTCTGAGAGAAAGATATTCTAAAGAATGGAAGCTTGTTTCTGGTTTACAGCTCAATCTTATTGATTTCACTGTCACTCCATTACTTTTGCTGTTGGAGTCGCTAAATGATACTTATTGATATTTCATTAACATTTTCTGTTTGCCTTTTTAGAATCTATGATCTAGAATGATCTGTGCCTTGCATATCCATTCATATTGAATAAAAACCTCATTCATGTCTGCAATTTAGTTGGTTCTTTCCCTTTAAAATACAAACATACACAACTTGGACAGGTATCTTTCTATGTTTCAAACTTAGTTAGGTCCCATTTCTTGTTGAAGAGGTATTTGATTTTGTTTGATCATTTATAAGCAAACATGTCCCAACTATCACTACTTCTGCTCAATATACTTTGCCAGCCCTGTTTTAAAAAACATGTTTCTGTTTTGCTTTATTCTATTTTTCCTTTCTCCTACAATATTTTGTTTCCGGATATGGAGAATTGATTTGTCATATTTATTTGGATATTGTTAAGCATCCTTTTCTTTATATTCATTCCCTTTATAAGTACTAAAAAAACTAAGGCTTCCTAAAATATGTTACTGCTTCTTGCAATATACCGTATTTTTGGGATTATAAGACACATCAGTGTATAAGACACACCAAGATTTCAAAGAGGTAAGTAACAAAAAAGTTTTTGTCTCCCGGCCCCCAGGAGCACTCTGCAGACTTCAGCAAGTATTTGAAAATACGTGAAAAATTGGCCACTTTTTTAAAAAAATGGGGGCATTTTTCCCGTTCCCCAGCCCTGTTGAAGCCTGCAGAGTGCTTCTGGGGATTTGAGGAAGGGAAAAACACCTCCATTTTTGCAAAAAATGGCCCATATTTCACCCATTTTTTACAAAAACAGGCATTTTCCCTTCCCCTATCCCTGCTGAAGCCTGCAGAGTGTTCTCAGAGCTGGAGGAAGAGAAAAGTGCCTCCATTTTTTGAAAAATTGCCTGTTTTTCTTCCATTTTTTACAAAATTGGAATGCAAGGACAGGGCTTTGGGAGACTAAAAATGGCTGTATTTTGTGTATAAGATGCACCATCATTTCCACACTCTTTTTTGGGGGGGAGGGTGCATCTTATACTTTGAAAAATACAGTAATTTAGCTTTTTTCAAAAGTAATCTTTCTTTAAACCTATGTGAAAGGATTTTTTTTTATTATTATTTAAAACTATCAAGGAAATTCCTGGAATCCAGATTAATGGTCCACATAAATATGAACTAGTTAGGTCTAATGGATTTTTAAAAACTCTTTTTTCTTTGATGACTCTAGATAGTTCTAGTTTCATTTGCATAATTAGTTTTATGGCTAAATCTATAGTCATTACATCTATATCAGAGTTCCCCAACGTTTCTGACTTTGTGGACTGGTGGATGGAAGAAGGGATAGTTTGCGTAAGTGGCCAGTAAAAGTGAGTGACCGAACAACATGCACACACACCTACTGCTTATGCAAATTGAGGATGTGAACACTCAGGCACTACTCATGCAAGGGGGATGCATGGATGCATGTGTGTGCTCGCTGGCCATTTCCACGGCCCAGTTGCAAACCCCTCATGGCCTACTAGTGGGCCATGGCCCACAGGTTGGCAACCTCTGATCTATAATACAGTAGTTATATAGTAATTTTGTAAACTCGCAGTGTTGAATTTTTCAATTTTGTTTCGCACTTGTTAGAGTAATCCTGTCCCAATATACTGTTAATGATTGTCTTGATAAACAATAATTTTAATTTTAAAAAATCTTCTTGGATTTCTTTCTC
This sequence comes from Thamnophis sirtalis, assembly GCF_051295495.1. Taxonomy (NCBI): domain Eukaryota; kingdom Metazoa; phylum Chordata; class Lepidosauria; order Squamata; family Natricidae; genus Thamnophis; species Thamnophis sirtalis. The sequence goes on along the minus strand of NW_028261388.1, from coordinate 40,983,633 downwards.
ATTCATTTTACAAATCAAACATTTTTCTCATTTCTCATATTATCTTTTTACTGAACATTTAGGCAAATTCACTAGAATAATTTAGTTATACTACTGTCTTGATGATTTTGGCATTTTATTAAAATTTACAGATTTTCTCTGTATGAGCAGAGAATAAGCAGTTTGGGTTTTACTTGCCTTTTCTTCTTTAGTTCTTGAAAATGACTCATTTCTTTGGGATTGGTCTTTTCATTCAATCCCGTCAGTGGATCCTGGGCTTTTACTTTGTTTCAGCAGTTTTCTTTTGCATGCAAATTGACTCTCAAAGAACAGCATTTCCTTCCTGCTAGTTGAATGCTACTTCCTTTGATTCTATTTCTTTTTTGTTTGCTTTCTGAGATTATATTCTAGCAAATGTTTTTTAACAAAAAATTCAACAATTTCTTTCATTTGCAGAGTATTAGTAATTCCCGCATATTGTAAGGCAAACTGTTAAGAGGTAAACCTATTTTTGCTACTTCTGTTAATAAAGCATTTTGGTTTTCAAGTTGTTTCAGAGAAAGAGAGAAGAGAAAAGTTAGTTATATAGCTATAAAAACATTAATATTTAAATATCACTGATAGTTGGTCCTAGTTATTAGTTTATTTTACATATTGGAAAGAACACATGAAAGTACAAATGCTAGTTACAAATAAAATGTTTGTAAGTAAGCATTATTCATTCTTTTGATGATGTGAAAGGAAATAGGTACAGTTTATAGAATAGATCAGTGGTGGATTCCAGATTCCAGTGCAACCGGTATGGTGCAACGGGGCCGGAAATCCACCACATCTTTGTTGCTCTTCTCTGCACTCTTTCTAGAGTCTCCACATCTTTTCTACATTGTGGCGACCAAAACTGAATACAGTATTCCAAGTGTGGCCTTACCAAGGCATTATAAAGTGGTATTAACACTTCACATGATTTTGATTTTGTCTCTCTGTTTATATAGTCTAGAACTGTGTTGGCTTTTTTGGTAGCTGCTGCACACTGCTGGCTCATATTTAAATGGTTGTTCACTAGGACTCCAAGATTCCTCTCACAGTTACTACTATTGATCAAGGTACCACCTATACTGTATCTCTGCATTTCGTTTTTCTTGCCTAATTTAAAACATTACCCTTTTTACCATTGAATTTCATTTTATTAGATAGTGCCCAATGTTCAAGTTTGTCAAGATCCTTCTGTATTTTAAGCCTGTCTTCTGGACTGTTGGCTATTCCTGCCAGCTTGGTGTCATTTGCAAATTTGATGAGTTCTCCATTTATTCCCTCATCCAAATCATTGATGAAGATGTTGAAGAGTACTGGGCCTAAAACAGAGACTTGGGATACTCCACTGTCTACTTCCCTCCATGTAGATGCAGTTCCATTGAGGACTACACATTGAGTGCGGTTGGTTAGCCAGTTACGAATCCATCTGGTGGTGATGTTGTCTAACCCACATTCTTCTACTTTATCTAGTAGTAGGTTATGCTCTACCTTATCAAATGCCTTACTGAAGTCCAGGTAAACTATATCAACAACATTCCTCTGGTCCATTAATTTTGTCACTTTGTCAAAGAATGCAATAAGATTAGTCTGGCATGATCTGTTTTTGACAAACCCATGTTGGTTTTTGGCTATTACTTCATTTACCTCTAGGTGCTAATTCATTGCTTGATTATCTTTTCCAGAATCTTCCCTGGTATTGAGGTCAGGCTGATAGGTCTATAGTTTCCTGGATCTATTTTTTTTTCCTTTTTTGAAGATGGGAACCACGTCAGCTCTTTTCCAGTCCTCTGGCAGTTCCATGGTACTCCAGGATCTCTGAAAGATATAGTTCAGTGGTTCTGAGATCTTCTCTGCCAGTTCCCTCAGGACCTTGGGGTCTAATCCATCCGGTCCTGGTGATTTGAACTCATCTAGGGTAGGCTGACTTGCCATTTTCTTCCTTATTTCAATTTGTGTTCCTAATCTGATTTTTGTGATGCTGTTTTTGATAGGTTGGACTGTTTTATCCTTTTGTGTAAAGACAGATGCAAAAAATGCGTTAAATAGTTCTGCTTTCTCCCGGTTGCTTGTCACCTTCATGCCACTGTCTTCCAGCAATGGACCAATTATTTCCTTAATTGTTTTCTTGTTTTTAACATGTTGGAGGAAGCTTTTTTTTTGTTATTTTTTACATTTGTGGCAAGCCTTTCTTTATTATGAGCCTTAGCTTTCCTCACTTCATCTTTACAGGCTCGGGCTATGTGCTGATATTCTGCCTTCGTTATGTCCCCCTCTTTCCACTTTTTATACTTATCTTTTTTGTCTTTCAATTTGTCAGATAGTTCTTTATGCAGCAATGCTGGTTTCTTTTGGAAGCTGTTATTTTTCTTCTTCATTGGTATTATGCTAGACTGGGCTTTTGTAATCTCATTTTTCAAAATTTCCCAAGCTTCTTGAGTTGTTTTCCCCTTGAGGATTCTCATCCATGAAATTCTTTCCAAGCTCTCTCTAAGTTTATTGATATTAGCTCTCTTAAAGTCCAAGACTCTAGTTTCATTTTGTTATACTACTTGTGTTTGCATAATGTTGAATTCCAATATTGACTGGTCATTTGCCCCCAGAGTTCCTATGGCTTCAACACCTTCTATCATTTTCTCTCTATTAGTGAGAATTAAGTCCAATACGGCTGATCCCCTTGTTCCATTCTCTACTTTTTGGGAAACAAAGGAACCTGTTGGATCTTCCACTTGGTGCAGAGTTTGTTTCCCACTTGATGTCAGGGTAGTTGAAATCTCCCATTACTATTGTGGTGTGTTTCCTACATACCTTAGTTAGCTGACTAGCAACTAAGGAAAGGAACATTTCCAAAAACTGGTTATTCCTCCCAGTTGATGAAAAACAAGAAGATAATTGATCCAAGATGTTGCCAAGTTGCCCACAGCAACATTAAAGGAATGGCAGGAATTTCTGGCAAGTAGTGGTTTTGTACTACATCTGACAACAATTTCCCATATTATTCATATATCTGGACTTTGGGGTAGGGTGGCAAGGAAAACATCCAAGCCCACTACGTTTTATAAATACCTACATCAAGTTTGACAAAAGCATGTTTGAAAATTTCTTATTGTCTGATGAGACCAATTTTGAACATTTTGGCCATAATTACAAAAAGTATGTTTGGCTCAGAAACAATACTTTTCATCACCAAGAGTACATTATACCCATAATGAGGCAGGTTGGTGGCAACATTATGCTTTGGGGCTACTTTTTTCAGCTGGAATTGTGTCTTTATTCAAGATGGAGGGAATTATGAACACTTCCAAATACAATTTTTGGCACAAAACCTTCAATCCTCTGCTAAAATGCTGAAGATGAAGAAAAATTTCACCTTTCAACATGACAATACTTCCAGATCACAAAAGATAAAAAAGGCTTTATAAGAAGAAGATCAAAATTTTGGAATGGTCCTGGCATTTTAACAGGGGTGTGTAGACTTTGTATATGCTCTCTAAGTTACCAGGAGACCTAATTTGAATGAATGTGAAAATCCTAATATTAAGAGCAGTTTTATAGTGGAATCAACTACCTAAAGAGATGATTAGCTTTCCTACCACAAAAAACTGAATGCTGCCATAATTATTTTTTTTAAAGTATTTCAACAAAGTATTACTGTATTTTTCGGAGTATAAGATACACCAAGATTTTGAAGAGGCAAATTAAAAAGAAAAGTTTTTGCACATTCTGCAGACCTCCCAAAAACGGCCAGTTTTTCATGAAAACGGGCCTGGTTTTTTTTGTCAAAAAAAAAAAGGGCATGTATAGCCTTTAGGAAGCTTATAGAGTGCTCCTGGGGGCTGGGGAGGAGTTTAGCAAAGAATGGTCAATTTTCGCTCATTTCTGCCCTTCCCAGTCCCCAGGAGCACTCTGAAAGCCTCCTAAAGGCTATGCACAGCCATTTTGGTAAAGGGGGTGGGGTTTTGGGAGGCAAAAATGCTGTATTCTGTATATAAGACACACCTAGATTTTCAGAAAAAGGTGTGTCTTATACTTTGAAAAATACAGTAGTTTAAAGGTGTACACATTTATGCAACAACTTTATGGTAGGTTTTTTTTTAAAAAAATATTTTTCCCCTTAAGGATTTCAGTTTGGTTTTCAGTTGAATTCTATAGCTTATATTAAAAATGTGGAAAAATTCTGAAATAATTTATCAGGTTTGATTTTTTTTCTTCAGAACCTGACATTTTAAGAGGGGTGTAGAGACTTTTTATATCTATCTATCTATCTATCTATCTATCTATCTATCTATCTATCTATCTATCTATCATCTATCTATCTATCTATCTATCTATCTATCTATCTATCTTATCTATCTAGTTCAGTAATAATAGTTAAATAATGTCATAAAAGTTTGCAGAAACTTCTGTTTAATTAATTGAATGAGATTATATATCTGCCCTTTTTCCTTCTGTTGATTATAATTAGCCCGGCAGTACCGCAGTTAGCCTTGTTTGGTACTAAGTGTCTCATATAAATAGTATATGAGTACATATACTATTCAAAAGCAAAAAAGGTTTAAAAGTCTAATAGAGTCAATAGTACTTAGATTATATTTTATAGATAGCAATTTATAAGTTTTCACTTTTCTTGTTACCCTTTATGTCTTTATAGGGATAAGGAAAATAATAATCTGTACGTTTGTGTATGTATGTATGTATGTATGTATGTATGTATGTATGTATGTATGTATGTATTTATTTATTATGTCAAATATAAAGAAACTGTGGTTAGTCATTACATTCTTAATTCAGCTGAAAATAGAGGCCATTTCCACTTTATACTAATGCCAGAGGAAGAAAAGATAGGAATGGAATGTGAAAACCTGAATTTAGATATGTCTTACCAACTTATAAAGAGTTTCTCTGGTAGATAATGGAGCAGCTCATTGTTTTGTAGTATTACATTTCATTAGAAGAGTAGTAGTATGGTGGTGGTAGTAGTGGTCCTTAATTAACAGTTGTCTTGAAAATTAGATGCTAAATTTCTATTTTTAATTCAACTTTCCCTTTTTCCTTTCCCTGCTGCTTGTTACTATGTCAGCATTGTAATTATGCCAGTCACCAAGATTAAAGTATTTTCTATTTGCATTCAAGTTTTAGAAGCATTTTGCTGGCAATGCCTATCAATCCTAAATCGTGCCGTAGATCAATTCCTGCAACTTTTATTTGTGATGTTAATTAATTTCAGACCACATTCCACTATTCTTATCCTTCCTGCTAAGTAATCCATCACTGGGCTGAAGCAAGGGAAATCCAATCCATCACTGTTGGATCCTGATAGAGGTCTGTAAGGGGGAATGCAAGTCATCTTCCCACCAGTAATCAAACAGCAGTGATACATGCCACTTTAAGCTTATATCATTATATAATGGATGACTTTCTTCTACAGGAGAATTGCTGGAGATTTTTGAAAAGAAATCTCTCTTGCAGATATTTTAGTCTGTGAAATGGAAAAACTGTAAACTAGTTATCCACATAAATTACATCATAATTTCCAGATGAAGGCACAAACTAATAAGTAAAGCATTGGCACTAATCTTTATTTAATCAGCCTTAAAATGATAATTTCAAATGTGCCTAGGGAATAGATTCTTTCCTGAAACTGCTTCTAAAATATTTCCATATTTTATAAAGCTGGTACAATACAGAAGACCAGATCAGGAAAGAGATACCATAAAAAGTAGTACTTAATAACAGAATACTGTAAGCCTCACATAATTTTTCTCCTTTTCTCTTATACCCAAAAATAGTCAAGGCAGAATAGTTCAAATCTGAACATCAAGTCATATACTCCAAAGTCAGGCTCCAGGCGAAATAAAGCAGAATTGTTCTGTTTCCTGGGGCTTGTATTTTGGGCAGCTGGATATCAGTCTTGCTAATAAATATGCCCAGACTAACATCCAATTGCCAAGTTTTCTTTTCCAGTTCTCCTGATTACCAACATATCCTCTGTATTAGATTTCTCTATGATTGAATCACAAAACACACAGTATGAGAAAATTTGGTATTAAAACTGCATTATTCATATCCACTTGTCCATCAGCTCAGTTGGACTACATTGTGAAAGGTTTTATCCTAAAAATTGTATGGTGCAGATTCACAATTACAGCACTTTAATTATATTTGTCCAATCAGAAATATTTCCCTTTGTATTAATAGAATGTCAAAAAATGTCAAAAAAAACCTAGTACAGTATCAGCAGTAAAGATTAGAAAAACATAGCTGATATGTTAGATCTTCTAAAAACAATATAAGGTGATACGGATCAATTCAGTCAAAATTACTATGATTACAATTGGAAGAAAGTTCTTACAAATTTACAAGAGTGTAATAAAAACAACTTGGGTGAAATAGAAAGAGGTTATCTTCTACTCGGTTTGTCTTAAAGAGTATCTGATCAGTTATATTCATTTGGACAATATCAAACTCCTTTTTTGTTATTTGAAAAAGTGCATTTTTAATGGAATGCCCCTTGATATTGTTTTATGAATTATAATGAATTTAAAGCCCAGTATCAATATCAGAAATATAAAAATAAATAGCAAAGTGATTGTTGCTAAAAATGGTAATGATACATGACAGTTCATACCTTTAAACTTTCTAGCAAGCTTTTGCAGTTTCTTACCATTTATTTTAAATAAAATAAAAGTTCAAAACTCTCTTTTTCTCTCCCTCTCCCTCTCCCTCTCTCTCTCTTCCCTCCCTCCCTCCCTCCATCTCTCTCTTCCCCTCTCTCCCTTTACATCCCGCCCTTCCCCTATTTCCCTCCTTCCTTCCTTCCTTCCTTCCTTCCTTCCTTCCTTCCTTCCTTCCTTCCTTCCTTCCTTCCTTCCTTTCTGTAGTGTGGGTAGGGTGAAATGTACTAACTAGAGATGTTTACATATCCTTGAAAGACCAAGGTGTGGATTAACAACATATCTGAAGATAATGTTATATCTGTGAAAGATATGCAAATGGCCATTATTATAAATCTGTTATAATATTATAATAGATCTATTAAGGTGGTTATTTTTTTCCTGGTAGATTCCTTGGGTTTAACAATTCCATGGTAGATACTTGAAGGTTAGTCCTGTCCATTCTGAAGAACAAATGTGACTATTGAATTTGAAAGGTGCAAATCTATGAGAATTGTTATTCTTTTTTTTAAAAAAAAAAAAACAATGTGTCAGCACTTTCAGGTATTTCATAAATAGAGTACCAGTAGCCTGATATGTGAAAATCAAAAGATTTAGAAGGAAAGCTTCTGATTCATTAGGAAATACTATGTGCACTTTGGTGTAAGAAACATGTTTGCTATTACTGAACTCAGTGAATAAATAGTTTTTAAAAAGGGAGAATTATTAAATTTTACAAATAGCATTATCCTTCTCTGGAAGTAATTTCAATAATGTGATAAAGAACATTATGTTTGGAATGGATGTATATGTATGTGTAGAATCCTTGTTATTCTTGCTACCTAATTCCAAATGTAGTTTATTTGCATTTTCTTAAACATCCTCCAGCAATTTTACAGATGCCCATTATTTATATCTCTGGCAATGGACAAAAGACAATTTTATTTTGAGGCTGACCCACATATTTGTAGCTCATAAAAAGTCTTGATCAACATTGTCATGGGATCCAGTCATTTTGATCAGAATGACAAAAGCAGCATTAGATGATAATTATAGCAGCCCAAGGGAATAGGGGTTGAATTCTGAGGCTGCAAAGCTGCTTTCATTAGTTTGACCTCTCTTCATTTACAGTCTCCCGTGATGCCACTGATTTTGTTATTAGCTTCTTTATACCATATGAAAGCTACATGAATGATCACATACATCGGGATCTTTTTTTACTGTTATGTTCTCTTTTTTCTGGCTTCTAACATATACAGGTATAGATATTATTCGGATGTTGCCATTGTCTAGAATAAATAATTTCACCACTCTTTATTTTTAAGTTAAGTTTATTCTACTAGATTGGAATTTATTTATTATATTTCTAAGAACTATAGTCCATATTAGCATGACACTCCTCAAGAACTAATATAGTTTCATTATGAGCAAAGGTTAGGGCTTGGTTGCTGTCTGGCTCTCAGCTATGTTATGATTATTGCAAATTATTTTAGTGGACTAAATCCAAATTATTCAGCATATTGTTGGTGTGATGTATGCTAAATGCAGTACTTTTATTGGTGACAATGCAATGCAAAATAGAATTAACCAGTGCAGATAGTTTGAAATAAAAGTAATTCATTTCCTAAAATGAATACCTATGAGAAGCCAAGATAAAATGTATTCCAGTTTCTAGAAGCGCCACTCACTACAAAGTGTCACAGATATTTTTTAGTAATTTTATTAAAATTATAAATAATATAAACTAAAAAATAAAAGAATAAAAAAACAAGACTGCAGAAAAGAATAAAAAGGCAGAAAAAATAATAAAGAAAAATAACAAATATAAGAAAAAATATAAGTATAAACGTGTATTTTGTTTATTTATTTATTGAATTTATTTACCATTACAAAATGATGTATGCCACCCAGAACTGTAACAAAACAGCCCTGGGTGGCATATGCATTAAAACATTAAAATCCTAAGAAATGAATAGCTCTAAAACAATGAAAATAAATCTTATAGCTTTATCTTCAAATACAACAAATGGTCTCTTCTTCCCATATTTCATTTCTTACCTATAAAACAATTCATTGAGTCTTGATTAGTCCATTAAGAATTACCAGAAATAAATATGATAGATGTTGTTTTTGTAGATATTCAAACTGCAAAACTACAGACTAACATTAAGGATCATTGGGCATTTTGACATTGTGTCTTACAAATTTCCATGCTGGAAGTATAGTTACAAAATAATTCTTTGTATAATTAACTTTGTCTGTAATAACATGTTTCTTGAATAGCACAATGCAAAATTGAGTTTATTCCTGGAGGGGTATTTTATTCCTATTATAGAAATATGTTTAGCTTACTTGACTATAAAATATCAATGTGTTGCCAAGAGGAAGACTGGCTGCCAAATCCATCATCTGTGTATATGTGATTCTATCTAGAATTTGAAGCTCAGCACTACTGTATGAGCATTAAAAAAGACTACAATGAAACCATGGGAGCATCAACATATTGTCAAAGTTTCCTCAAAATTTAAGTGTGTATCTATTATCTATCTAGTGTATAAAAAGACTTGGAATACTGCATTCAGTTTTGGTCACCACCATGTAGAAAAGATGTGGAGACTCTAGAAAGAGCACAGAGAAGATTAACAAAGATGATTAGGGGACTGTAGACTAAAACATATGAAGAACGGTTGCAGGAACTGGGTATGTCTAGTTTAATGAAAAGAAGGACTAGGGGATAGCAGTGTTCCAATATCTGAGGGGTTGCCACAAAGAAGAGGGAGGCAAACTATTCTCCAAGGCACCTGGGGGTAGAACAAGAAGCAATGGGTAGAAACTAATCAAGGAGAGAAACAACTTAGAACTAAGGAGAAATTTCCTGACAGTTAGAACAATTAATCAGTGGAACAGCTTGCCTCCAGAAGTTGTGAATGCTTCAACACTGGAAGTCTTTAAGAAGATATTGGATAGCCCTTTGTCTGAAACGGTATAGGGTTTCCTGCCTAGGCAGGAGGTTGGACTAGAAGACCTCCAAGGTCCCTTCCAAATCTGCTATTGTATTGTGTTATACTGACAAATGTACCATTATACATAGTAATTCAGTGTGATTAATGACAAAAGCTGTCTCTAAAGGTATTACTGTTTTGCTCATATGAATTTCCCTTTGAGTAATCATGATTATAGAAATAGCAATAGCACTTAGACTTATATACTGCTACACAATGCTTTACAGTATTCTCTAAGTGTTTTACAGAGTCAGCATATTGCCCCTACAATCTGGCTTCTTATTTTTCCTGTCTTGGAAGGATGGAAGCTGAGTAAACCTTGAGCTGGTGTTAGTCAAATTGGTAGCTAGCAGTCTGCAGAAGTAGCCTGCAGTACTGCATTCTAAACACTGCCACCACAGCTCTTTACACAAATTGTGTTTGTAAAATAAAAGGAAGGACTTTTATTTATATAGCTATTGTTGCTCCCATTTCAGAGTCCTGTCATTGCTATGCCTGATAGGCATAAAAGGAGTATGTTGTTTGCTCTCCTGCATTGTATCATTCAATGCTGTAAGTACAGCTATTGATTATTTCAATGAATAACATGTGGAACATCATCAAATCAAATTTTTTATTATGTAAATATTAAAACCTTGGATGATGCACATAGTAGTTATAGAAATGAAGAATTGGGCAGACTGTAAAGATATATCTAAATGGTCAGAACTTTGTTACAATGAAATATTTATATTAAAAAATAAAATTATTCCATTTAAAACAGTGTGCAGTAAGCGAGGCTTACAAAATCATTACTAATTCATGAGGTAAAATGAGCTATTTTTCCCCTTTCCTGATTCTACTTTTACAATTCCATATTACTTTGTATTATTCACTCAATTTTCTTCTTTTTTTAGGATGTAGCTAATATGCAAACACTTCAAACATCCTTTGAGTACACAGTCTTTTGAATTCTCTAAAACCAATAATAGTAAAAGCTTCAGCCCAATTAATTTGAAATTTCCTGCTGAGGCACACATTACTTTCATTGCTCTTCAGATAAATTCATAATAAATGGTGAAGAAATAAATACCTACATGAGAAATACCTAATTTTGTTTCTATGTGGATGTCAGACAAAGAACAAGATTGTGTACATACCTATAAAGCTAATTAATTGGGTGGATTAAGTACTAGATTAGTATTTTGGTATTAATTTATGGACTAACTTTTATCATTATGATTTCAACATAAATATATTTTATCATTTTAATCATATCCATGCTGATGTATTTTTTTAAAAAAATGTTATCCAACTGACATAATTTTAAAAATTCATGAAGTTGTAAAAACATGAGGAAAATAAGATTGCTTATTGTGCATTTGACACTTAGATATCTCATAAAGAGAAAAATAAGAAAGAATGTATGTGATTAGAGAGTTGGATTGAAACCGTGTAACCCAAGTCCAGCCATTATATTCTAGATTCAATTGGAAAGAAAAAAAAAGAGAAAGAAAGAGAAGAAGAAGCTGATAGCAAATAAAAATGTTAGTTTCCTTCACTGACAACAAAGAATTATTACATTTTGATATTAATGCTCCATATATTACAACTGTACTACTTAGTATAATAATGGTAACGGACTATAACGGACTATAATTACTCTGATCTGTATTGAGAAACAAGCTCAGCATAATATTGTATATCCAGTAAATTCCTGGATTATCAGAAATGAAAGGCAGATGGAATGGTTCAGATATGAATAAAAGTAGTCTTTACAAAAAAGTAGCAAACAAGTTATTACAGTTATATATATAGTATACGATGTAATCTTTTCAATAATATTCATTTTGCCTTGTTTCAAAAGTTTTAAATTTTAATATGATTTATTTTTCCTTTCCATTTTCCTGTTTGAAAATGTTCAATTGAACAAACTATGTTTAAGTCTTTCATTATTGCAATATGCCCTTTGTTGCCATTACCTTTGTCTGCATGAATCCAGGTGTGCTTCAGATTGTATTATGTTTGTTTAATGTAGCATGTGCTGTTAAATATAGCACTAGCTGCTGCTTCAAAAATGATATTTTTGGTTGGTTTGTAGAACCTTTTAAGATTCAACAATGTATTATTCTTCACTTTGTTTTTGAAAATGTAAAAATGGTTAATACTCTCAAAATATTGAAATGCTAAAGGAAATAGTGGTTAAGAATATATGGTGTATCCTTATAATAAGATCACAGTAAAGTTCTGTCTTGCCAAGGCATATTGACTTTACATTTCCTGAGATGATTAGCTGCCAGCTTTAATCAAATTGAGAAGTAATTACCAAATCAAAACTTGATTAGCTCTTTGCTTCATTTGCTAAAATTACAGTTTATACAGTTGAAATGATGGGGGACGGGATATGTCGGCACGTCGCATAAAACCTAAGTTGCTGAAGTATGAGAAAGAACTAGTTAATGGGAGTTTTTAAGTGAGAATAGTTTTACTTTCCCCTCCCTCCCTCCCTCCCTCCCTCCCTCCCTCCCTCCCTCTATCTCTCGCACACACGCACACACACAGAAACACGAAATGACACATATACTATATGTTGTATGTATGTATAGGTATACATGCACAGCTACATATCAGGGTGATATTCAGTAGATTCTGACCAGTTATGGAAAACTGGTAGCACAAATTTTCCAGTATACTTCCCCTGGAGTGGGGTGGGAATGGAGATTTTACAATATCCTTCCCCTGTCACGCCCGCCAAGCCACACTCACAGAACCGGTAGTAAAAATAATTGAATCCCACCACGGCTACATATATTGGTGCTTAAAAGCTGTGAATCCTTTTGAATTTGCAATATTTCTGCATAAATATTACCTAACATGTGACATGTTCTCCTAAACATGTCATAAAAGTAGAAAAACTGTTATGGGTATGTTATGTTGATGTTATTTGTACCTCCATCATTATCTTTGTGTTTTACTTTTTCTTTGTCTTTTTTTTCTTAGTTTATTATTAAAAAGTAATTGAGAAAAAAGTTCTCTATGCTACATCTCTGATTTATGCAATAAGGAGGAAGCAATCATCCTGTCTCTTGTATTGCATACAGTACAAGTTATGCATATTGGAAATATGATTTATATAGTGGCTTCATTATGTCTACATAGACTATTTCACAAACAGTAACATTTATTGGAATTGTGCAGTAAAAGGCTGACAGTCTTTAAATCTCTAGAGAGAATACTAACAGAAGGCTGTCTTGCATCTCTGCTATAGCTTTAGCTTAATGCATTTTTACTTGACCTACATGCCTCAGTATCAGTCAAAGATTAGCAATGTGATGAACAAATAGACAATATTTTATTGTATACATTGCTAGTGCACAATCTAGCAGAGTAAAGCATCTTTCAAAAGAAAACTTTATAAAGATATGAATCAATTCTAGTCAGAATTTGAATCTTGTTGTCAGATAAATACATACCACTGACACTGAATTAAAGGTAGAATACAAAACATTAATTTTGGATGTCGGATTATTGTGAAAACGTTTTACTAATACATTATGTTTTATACATATTTATATCAGCTACTAGAACTTGAGATGTTTCTGATTATGTTTAAGATTCTGCTTGAGCAAAAAAAAATTCTATATAATGTTAAGAGTTAGGGAACAAAACGTTCAACTTAGGACAGAAGCTTTTATTGATTTAACTAAGGCTAAATTAGCACAAATTATTTTACATTTCTGGGAGTATAAAATGTATAATTTCTTCGCAGAATCTATTTATCATTTAAATATATCATTTATTTTTAATCATTCTCTTTTGAAAAAGAGAACTGATTACCAGTTCAGTTCTAGTGGTTTGAAATGTTCTACAAAGCCCTTCTTTAGCGTTCATCTGGATATACAGTATGCTGGTCTCTTATAATTTGCATGCTGCTCCTACTTTTTTCCATTGCAACTCTCTATACCTATTCTTCTTCTCAGTTCTGTAATCTCAGTCATTTCTCTATGAGTACAGTGTTTTACATAATCTAGACTATATTTAGTAAAAATAATTAGAAGGCTTCTCTATGGCAGAATTAGTCGTCCTTGAAAATTGGCTGTTGAAATAAAATTATGAGTTAATTTAAGATCTAATTTATCATATTTATTTGGATGGAGATGATAGGTATATAGGTAGATAGACAGATGATAGATAGATATTGTTTACCATCTTATTTGAAAAAAATATAATCAATAATTAATAAAGGCTTGATGCAAATACATAAAATAAATAATTTGTTTTAGAGCCTTAGCCAGGGATTTATATGTGACTTTCTGAATATATATTTTTTAATTCCACTTCTCATTTGATCTGGTCATCATGAACAATAGTGGAAAAATGCAAGCCAGCAACATTTCAAATACCATATGTCACCTTACTTGGAATATTGGAGTAATATGTTCTCTTTTGCTATGCAACTTTAGTAGAATGTGGGTTGACATTTAAAAACTGTAATTTCTTTGTCTAAAGGTTATAACACAACATATGGCTTATAACTTGAAAGTCAATGTGAATTATGTACTGAGACAATTCTCAATCAATTTCAAAAATAATATGTGGTGCTTAGTGGTTGTTGTCGCTGCTCTTGAAGTAGTGCTTGTTCTCCTTACTTGGACATTCATTTTAATCACACATTATTATACAGGAAATTCATGAATCATATTGCAGTGCTTTGATCATATTACTATCTTGTTTGATTAGTGTTTTAAGCTGTGACTGCAACAGCAGTGTGCATTTTGGTTCAGTCATTTTATTTCATCATCTGAATCTAACTTTTTCCTTTCTTTTTATTAATAAAGACTTTGTTTTAAACAAGGAATGATATTTTCAAAGAAAGAATAATCAATATTTACCATATATTTTTCAATGTTTTGTGTTTAACTGGTTACAGGTATAAATAATCTTTTGTTGTGCCTACTGATAAATACTATGATTGCAATAATGTCATATTATTAAGACTTTAGCATATATTTACAAATATTATGTTAAATGGTTTACATAGTACAGTTTTTTTCTGTATTTATGTATAGACATTGTTAGCTTAGTTTGATTTATAAATTTTATTACAATAAGGCACTAAATATAAAATATTCAGGAGCTATCACAAAACATATGGTACATCAGTATACAACATATCATAAGGCTGTAATGTTTCTGGTTAGATTAGGAATTAGATCAGGGGTGGGCTCCTATGGGTTCATCTGGGCTCAGTAGAACCTGTAGCTAATATAATGGCCAATTCAGAGAACCTCCAAATCCAATCCCTGCCTGCCCCTTCCATCCTGCCCCTCCCAGGAGTCTCCACGTGGCACATTTTGGATGCAAGGTAAGTGCAGGGCCTGTGCAGAGGCTTGGGGAGAGGGGAAAACAGGCCACCTGAAAGGTCTCAGAGCCTGGGGAAGGGAGTTTTTTCCCTCCCAGAGGCTTGAGGAAAGCCTCCAGAGCCTGGGGAAGGCAAAAACATCACCCCCGCCATGGTGCAGAAGGCGAACTAGGCCACTCCCACCATGGCCATACCCACCCAGCAACTGGGCAGAGAACCCACTGCTGAAATTTTTAAAGCCCATCCCTTAATTAGATCATATATATCATTCAATATTTTCAGTAAAAAAAAGCATGCAATCATTTTTATTACTACTCTTATACTGATATGACTATCCTTAAAGTTATGCCACAATTTATGTGGATTTATAATTATAAATACGGAAGAATCTGAAGTTTCAGTGAATAAATGATAAGCAGCACTTTGTTAATATTCTTGTAGTAAACATTTTATTTTATTTAATTTAAAAAGAATAGAGTAGGTTTTTAATAAACTTCATAGGTTTTAAAATTCCATTTTTTAAAAAAATCCAAATATTTTGGGGTTTTTCTTTTCTTGACACTGAGTGGACATAAATCATTGTGGAATTAGTATTTTGTACCATTCAGAGGTGGGTTCCTACCAATTCGCACCTATTCGGTAGAACCGGTTCGTCAACTCTACCAAACTGGTTAGAAAAGGTTCCACCAGTGGACCCGGAAAGCAGGCCACACCTACAGAAGAGGTTCCAAAATTTTTTGAAACCTACCACTGGTCCTTGGATATGATTATTCTACACTATCATGCTCATATTTATAAAACTCAGTGTCTCTGTGAAAGGTGGGGATGACTACTGCGTTTGTGGTGCAATCAGAACATTGCGTGTGTTGAAGTTGTTTTAACGCAAACCAAAGATGCCTTTTTAAAAACAAGTTTACATCATATTCTTATGCATGCCAGTGTTGTGTGTGAGGTAATTTAAAGTGGTTCTGACAAGTGTCGCCGGCATCTTTATATCCGGTCACATGGGCAGCAAGCCACTCCCATCCAGTCACATGGGCGGCAAGCCACTCCCACAAAGGAGGCCACACCCACAAAGTAGGTTCGAACAATTTTTGAAACCCACCACTGGTACAACTCCAGAATCAACTCTGGACTCTTGTGATCTCAAAATCTTGTTTCAGTTTAGTGGGTAAGTTAATTTATGTATGGCTCAAATATGCCACCAAAAACAAACAAATAAACGAACAACTTCTTTTTATAGATGAAACCCTGGAATTCTGCAGAGCTTTGGTCAGACATTTTTCCTATTAATTCCTGATCCAGGCTTTCTTTGGCTTTTATGCACACAAGAACCATTTCAAGTGAGGTAATGTCTCACTTGGGCGATTATTAAAATGATTGGTCACACAATCAGCCAGAGTTTTTCTCCACCTATTGAGTCCTTCCCAAGGATTTGGGATAGTCAGATGATGTTGTTTGAGGGTGTTCAAGGTATCATTGCAGAATGCAAGCTTATTTATTACTATTGTTATTATTATTATATAAGGGCCATATATGATAAACTACATTTCTTCTAGGACGTAATTGTTGCCTTTATATAAATTAAGATGTACACTCATCATTGTTCTAAACAATAATAAAAAAAATGTAGGGAATTTTTTTCTCTTTGGGTACATGTGAGAAACCTATTCATGATTCTAAAACTCAGCTGACTGATAATATATTTAGAACAATTTGTAATTAAAGAAATCCTAACAAGTTCAAGTTTCTAAGTTTTTATAAAATATGAAAATTGAAGATCGATACTTTGTTTGTTTGTTTGTTTATTTATTTATTTATTTATTTATTTATTTATTTATTTATTTATTTATTTATTTATTTATTTATTTATTTATTGTCCTGTCTTTATTGTTTTTACAAAGATAGAATGTAATTTTACCATTTGGAGTTAATATTTGATATCAAATATCAGTTGACACATGGCGGCATGTTTTAGACCTGTGAGCCTTTTGTATTTAGTTTTAAAAATGGGTTTTTAGAGGATGGTAACATTTTTTTTACAACTCTTT
This sequence comes from Thamnophis sirtalis, assembly GCF_051295495.1. Taxonomy (NCBI): domain Eukaryota; kingdom Metazoa; phylum Chordata; class Lepidosauria; order Squamata; family Natricidae; genus Thamnophis; species Thamnophis sirtalis. The sequence goes on along the minus strand of NW_028261388.1, from coordinate 40,966,577 downwards.
AATATAGGTACAACTTTTCCCAACATGTAGCTTAGCAGCAGTGTTGCATAAAGGTGCTATGTTTACATCACTCTGTTCTTGAAAAACTTCTGAATTTGAAGTTACATAGTATTATATATAACCTTTACTTTAATGCTTTCATTAATTATGAATTAACCTGCAATCAACATCATAAATCTGGCAGACAGAGCCTTAATTGTAAATGTATACATAGTCCTTGACTTAAGACCACCATTGAGACCAGAATTTCTGTTTCAAAGCAAGATGGTTAGTTGTGCCCAGTTTTACCTTTCTTGCCATAGTTAAGTAATTCACACAGTCATTAAGCAAATACAGCTTTCCCCATTGACTTTGCTTGTCAATGACCCTAAGATGTAAATTTGTGTTGTAAGTTTGCAAGTTCCCAAATTTTGATCACATGGAGATGCTGTGATTGACATAAGTGTAAGAACCATTTGTAAGACACCTTTTTTAGTACCATTGTAACTTTGAATGGTTACAACGTTGACTTAGGTTGTAAGTCAAGGATTACCTATAGTTTGAATTTAAATTAATAGTTGCCAAAATCCATAGAACAAATGATTTAGAGCCTGGTTTTCAAAAGGGTTAGAGCCAGAGATAGGTATGATTAATATTCACGTTAAATCAACTATGTAGAAAGTTAGTTCAGTGCTGACCTACACTTAGGTGGATCCTTAAACACTAGATCATATAAGCACCCACCTCGGCAATGTTGATACTGATCAATATGATTTACAAATCCAGTTTTCTACAATCTCAGCTTTCCTGAACTAAATCCTCTTTATAGGTATAGGTAGTTCCAAATGTAAGAATGAGTTCAATTCATGAGGTCTGTCTTTAAGTCAAAACTGTACATAAGCTGGAATGTTATAATTGCATAGTACTTTATAAGTAGACTTATGGCATGAACTTGAACCATTATATAGTTAACTTGAAGCATTTTATGTTCTATATTTTGGCCCAACAGCTCTCTTCTTACCTATGGTTATCCTTAAACCAAGAACTTGTTGGAACTGAGTTTCATTGCTCTACTGAAATTAAGATTTCAATAGTCCCATGAGCGAAAATGGACAAAACACTAGTTGAAGATAATGATTTTAACAACTAGGGTTACATAAGCTAGACCTTTCCACTGCTATTAAGTCCAGGACTCTTTTTTATAATTCCTTGACTACTTGTATTTACTGTTACCTTTCAAAGCAATCTGGCTAGTGTGAGTGGCATATTTACTATATCAAATAAATTCATTATATATCCACAATATTATTTATGCTATTGAATAGAAATACAAAGGGTGTTTTATTCATTAAGTGTATAAAACAAATGATTCATTTTACAAACATAGCTATGCAAACTTGACAAAATAATTAGAAAGGCCAGTTTCAATTCACATTGTTACAGGTAATGGCAACCTGTCTGATTTGTCAGTTATTGCAGTTGAGAATCAACTGCAGTAACTTAATGAATCACCAATCTTGAAGAAAAGTGCAATTTGAAATATTAATAACCATGGACTTATTTTGTAAAATAATATTAAACACCATATCTTTAAAACGAATGTCAGTCTTTGGAATGTTAATGTATGGTAACTGCTACATTTACTATGTCAACCAGATATTTACATTACAGCACTAAAAGAAACTTTAAAATTATCTAGTTATCTTCTCTCTGTCCGTCTCTCCCCCCCCTCTAAAGCAGGACCAACGTTTCCATGTTAATTACCCATAAGTTGATTTATTCCCTTTGCAAATTTTCTTCTAGCAACAAATTGTATTGAAAAATACAATAAATGCATTTTATTGTAAATATAAATATACTTTTGTTTTGTTTTAATTCTCATTGCAAATGAAAGATAGTGGCAAAATAACTGGATTCCATATGAGAAAGTTAAGTCCTCATTATCAAATAATTTATTTATATATTGTTTTAGAATTGACCCAAATTTCAGAAATTTATATATTTTTTATTTCTTATGACTTACTATAACATCTTTTAATTATTGCTTCCATTTCAAAAGAGATTTTGTCCATTTTGAATGCAAAGCTTTTTATCTTGTTTTTTTTATGTAATGAAAACTTGATTGTCAATAGGAAAATTTAGTAGGTTTCTAAATCACATTTTTTTGATTCATACATACATACAGTACAAATACACACACACACACACACACACACACACACAGAGAGAGAGAGAGAGAGAGAGAGAGAGAGAGAGAGAGAGAGAGAGAGAGAGAGAGAGAGAGAGTCTTTGACTTACCTGAAATATGAAAACCCACTTAGAGTTTGTTACTCGCAGTCTTAGTGTCCTTTAGGTGCTTTTTTAAAAAACTTCAAGAGGACTCTAATGTGTTTTGCACTGAGGAGAGGCTTCCATCCAGCTACTCTTCCATAAAGCCCAGATCGGTGGACAGATGGAATGATAGTTGGCTTCTGGAACTCTGTCCCATCTCCACACAGGAACTTTGGAGCTCAGTCAGAGTGACCATTGCGTTCTTGGTCACTTGTCTTACTGAGGCTCTTCTCCCTCGATTGTTCAGTTTCACTGGTTTGTGCCAAACCTCTTCCATTTGAAAATTATGGAAGCCATTATGATTTTAGGAACCTTCAGTGCAGCAGAATTTTTATTGTAGTCTTCCTCAGATCTGTGCTTTGCAATAATCCTATCTGTGAGCTCTGCAGGCAGTTTCTTTAACTTATGGCTTTTGCTCTGCTACAGTATGCATAGTCACCTGTGGCACTTTCTATAGAGAGATGTGTGCCTTTCCAAATCATGTCCAATCAATTTAATTTACAATGGGTCGACTCAATTCAAAGTGTAGAAACATGTCAGCAATGATAAGCAGAAATGGGAAGCACTAGAACTAAATTTCATGTGTTGTTGCAAAGGATCTTACTTATGCCAATGTAATATTTCAGTTTTTTTCTTTTTAATAAATTTACAGATATTTATAAAATTCTGTTTTCACTTTGTCATTATGGAGTACTGAATGTAGATTAATGAGAAAAAATGAATTTCAACAACTATAGAATTTTGTCAATAACAAAATTGACAAAAGTGAAGAGGATCTGAATTCTGAATTTCTGAATTCACTGTAGGTTTCTCCCTGCATTTGCTGGGTAGCTGATTGATTTAATGCTTTGGGTAACCATGGTGGGAATATATAATCTGGGCATTTAATCCCAATATTTTTGCTTACTCCTCCTAGAAACCCACCACCACTGCAATGAGGCAGCACTACAGCACTAAGGTGCTATGTAGAATATGCTTAGGTTTGCAGTTATTATAGTCCCTACATTGTGAACTCTTTTCCAAATTTCTTCAAATTTCACACACGGAGGATGAGGATTTTGTATTTATAATTAATTACAATTAATTAATTACAATGGTTGACATATGTAACAGAAAAATAACGGAATAACCTACTCGACTTTTCTAAATTAGTTGCTAAACCAGATCAGCTACTTACACAATATATGGTCACACAAGTGTTTGGTACCTATGCAATGGAACATACAGCTAGAAAGATTTAAATTATTTAAAAGAAATAGACCAAATAAAAGAGGAGGTGGAGTTGCATTATATATAAGAAATAACTACATCTCTACAGAAATAGAGCACAACAATGATGAGAACTATCTTGAATGCATTTGGGTCAATATCAAAGGTTTTGGAGGGGGGGGATGACATTGCCATAGGTTTGTACTACAGGCCATCCAACCAAGCAGAGGAAGTAGCTGAACGTTTTGCTAGTCAGCTAACTAAGGTATGTAGGAAGCACACCACAATAGTAATGGTGGATTTTAACTACCCTGACATCAACTGGGAAACAAACTCTGCACCAAGTGGAAGATCCAACAGATTCCAAACAAACCTAGCAGACAACTTTCTTTTCCAAAAAGTAGAGAAGGGAACAAGAAGTTCGGCCATCTTGGACTTAATTCTCACTGAGAGGAAATAATAGAAGGTGTTGAAGCCACAGGAACCCTGGGGGCAAGTGACCATGCAATATTGGAATTCAACATTATGCAAACACAAGTAGTAGAACAAAGTCAAACTAGAGTCTTGGACTTTAAGAGAGCTAATTTCAATAAACTTAGAGAGATAAGTATAAAAAGTGGAAAGAGGGGGACATAACTAAGGCAGAATATCAGCCAATACCCCGATCCTGTAAAAAATGAAATGAGGAAAGCTAATGCTCAAAATGAAGAAAGGCTTGCCACAAATGTAAAAAATAACAATAAAAGCTTCTTCCAACATGTTAAGGAAACAATTGGTCCATTGCTGGGAGAAAGTGGCAAGAAGGTGACAAGCAACAGAGAGAAAACAGAACTATTTAACTCATTTTTTGCATCTGTCTTTACACAAAGGGCTAAACAGTCCAACATATCAAAAACAGCACCACAAAAATCAGATTAGGAACACAAATTGAAATAGGGAAGAAAATGGTAAGTGGGATTAGACCCCAGGGTTCTGAAGGAACTGGCAGAAAAGATCTCAGAACCACTGAACTATAACTTTCAGAGATCCTGGATCACCGTGGAACTGCCAGAGGACTGAAAAAGAGCTAATGTGGTTCCCATCTTCAAAAAAGGAAAAAAAATAGATCCAGGAAACTACAGATCTACCAGCCTGACCGCAATACCAGGAAAGTTTCTGGAAAAGATAATCAAGCAACGAATTAGCGAACACCTAGAAGTAAACAAAGTAATAGCCAAAAGCCAACATGGGTTTGTCAAAAACAGATCATACCAGACTAATCTTATTGTATTCTTTGACAAAGTGACAAAATTAGTGGACATGAGGAATGCCGTCGATATACAGGTGAAACTCGAAAAATTAGAATATCGTACAAAAGTTCATTTATTTCAGTATTGCAGCTTAAAAGGTGAAACTAATATATGAGATAAGAAGATATGTACAAATCAAATTATTGTATACATACAAAATGTATGTATCAAGGCATAATGCCTTGGTAAGGTCACACTTGGAATACTGCATTCAGTTTTGGTCGCCACGATGAAGAAAAGATGTGGAGACTCTAGAAAGAGTGCAGAGAAGAGCAACAAACATGATTAGGGGACTGGAGACTAAAACATATTAAGAACGGTTGCAGGAACTGGGTATGTCTAGTTTAATGAAAAGAAGGATTAGGGGAGAGATGATAGCAGTGTTCCAATATCTGAGGGGTTGCCACAAAGAAGAGGAAGTCAAACTATTCTCCAAGGCACCTGAGGGTAGAACAAGAAGCAATGGGTGGAAACTAATCAAGGAGAGAAGCAACTTAGAACTGAAGAGAAATTTCCTGACAGTTAGAACAATTAATCAGTGGAACAGCTTGCTTCCAGAAGTTGTGAACGCTCCAACACTTGAATCTTTAAGAAGATGTTGGATATCCATTTGTCTGAAACAGTATTCGGTTTCCTGCCTAGGCAGGGGGGTTGGACTAGAAAACCTCCAAGGTCCCTTCCAACTCTGCTATTGTATTGTATTGTACCAAAGCCTTAGTGATAACAAGGTGAAATAGTGAAATGAAGTGTTTTTATAAAAATCTAGAAACTTTAAAGCTGTAGTTAACAAACTAAAATCATTTTTTTCTTTTTACTTTAGTTATTATTCCCTTTAGCTTTTCTCTCTCCCTTCGTCATTCCTCTCTCTCACCATTTTTAGACAGATAATAATGGTCTGAATTAATTAAATGAAAACACAAGTGCATCAAGCAATTAAAGACAAGTTAATGAAGTGGACAATTGTGTTTCAGAACCAGAGTAATATGTGTCATTATTGACTGAGCTTAATGTAAAGTAATGCTCTAATTTACTAAAGGTGCATTTCTTTCAATTATTGCATTAGGCGGTGGCATCTTGTCTGTAAGTTTAGAGTGAAAGGATAGTATCCATAATTAAAAGCTATGCTCAAATTGTTATATTACATAAACATATGGCTCTTAACATTGATATTGTTTGTTTTCAAATAATATACTATTATGGATATTGAAAATTTTCCAAAATGAAATGTTTCTTGGAAATGTGATAGTAACAAGATTGCAGATACTTGGCAATATTAGAATAAATACTATGTGATCTCCAGAGTTTATCAGCTATATCTTCATAAAAATCACATTCCAACTAGGTAGATCATCTGAATGTTGTAATATAATTTCAGAGTGGACTAGAATATCCCAAGAAAATGTACCATGCAATAAAAATTATTATCCTATGACATTATGCAGAAAATTGGAAATACTTTATTATCCAAGCATTATCTTCAAATACTTCTTTTTCCTAATTCAAAAGCAATATATAGCTTTTAGACAGCTTATAGATATTTTTAAAAACTGTCTCCATTTAAAAGAAGGGAAATGTGAAGTTTAAGATGTAATGTATGGAGATAAAGTAACTCCAATGTATTAATTATAATGCAATATATTTGATGTCAAATCATGAACACATTTTTCAACTACAAAGTTTTGTTCAAGTTCAAGTCCCTCCTTAGCTATAAAAGCCGTCTGGGTAACTGGGCCAGTTATTCTCATTCAGCCCAAATCACCTCACAGGATTGTTGTTGTGGAAGAAATAGAAGGAGAAAAATATGTTGGATATGTTAACTGCTTTGAATTATTTTTAAGAATAATAAAGTGTGTGTATGTTTGTGTATGCTGTGGTTATTTTTAATTTTGCTTATTAATAAATTGTATCTTGGATACTTGATCTCTGACTGAATAAAATATTTGGTTGATCAGAGTTCTTTATTTATTAAAGTAATGTTGCTTCCCATCTTGAATCTGGATTCTGATGATTTACAACTACTCTTACTAATAATAATAATCTCCCTGTGAGGCACTGCTTTGATGTGCTTGTGGGATTTGTGTGCTCTGAGGAAAATAAGAGCTATGCTAGAGTTTCAACTATACTGGACAAATTTTATCAGAAGATTCAGACAAAGGGTGTCTCTCCCATAACAAAATATGGTGAGATCTAATTTGCATAAAGCCATACTGGCTCGGTCATTCATTGCACAGGTCTACAAGAACTGTCAATCTTCAACTAGATGTTGAAGTTCCTGAACATCTAGTAAAAATGGATTATAGGATTCAGGAGTGTTGGCTGAGCATCCAGGGACAGTAGCTGCTGAACTATTGAAAAAAAATAGTGTTTACCCATTACTAAAGTACAAATAGAAAAATGAAATAATAATCTGCTTGTACAAATCATATCCAATAAGAAGAGAGTATTTGAAACAAATGCAACAGTTCTAGAAAGAATAACATCCAGAATCAGAAATAAGAAAAGAGAAGCTAGTAGATAAATGTTGATTCATAATATGATATAAAGTATTACCAGAAGCAGAATTGGAAGAAATGCAAAGGTCTCCTCTGAGAAAAGAACTCAAGTAGTAATTCAGACTGTAGAGGCAACTAGGACAGGTAGGCTGTAGAAGAAGCCAATATAGCTATTGAATTGTTCTCATTCTGAAACCAGGCACCTTTTCTCTGCCTCCTCCTCAAGAAAAAAACAAAGCCCCTTAAATAAGTTAAATTGAAACAAAGAATAATTTAGCATCTAAAACAGTACAAAACATCAGAATAAGGTTGCCCACATTGAAGCTTGTTCAAAGAAAGAGCTGGAATCTCCAATTTCAAGACAACCAGAAATATTTCTACCAATCCATCAATGGAGAGATTGCAGTGAATCAGTAAGCAACTGCAGGAAGAAGCAATGCAGTTTTGGACAAAGATATAGAATAACCGAAAGAAATATAATAAGAATGCCATTTAGTTAAAGGAGGTGGATAAGAATAAAAAAGGATGAAAGAACTTGTTATAAACAGTAGAAATCATGAATAAAAAAGTAATAAAGATCAAGAATTGGTCAGCACTACCGTAGGTAAAGATAAATTACATGAATTTTGGATGAAATATATGATGAGAAAGAGAGCGAAAGAGAGCTTCTATCTATGTCTGTCAAAATAAGGTTGCTTACATTGAACAAATAGCTGGCACACACATTAAAAGATGTCAACACTGCAATATCAAAATATAAAAACTAGCTCACTGTGATTAAAAAAATCAATTAATGTACAGCACCGCTGCAGTTATAACTGAATACCTAGGATGCAAAATCCACAAAGAAGAAAATCCTAACAGTGTGCCACCAAAAGAGAAGATAAGACTGGAAAATCAGATTGGCAAGCTGAGATCAGATGCAAGCAAGCTAGAAAGGATGAAAGAAAAGTAGCTGAAGAACAAGAAGACCAAAGAATACTTAATCAAGCAATACCACTTAGAAACAAGGATGATCAATGAAGCTCTGGAAATAATAAAGCAACAAATAACAGCTATAGCCAGGAAGATCAGCAGATACGAAGCTTAAATTGTAAATTATAGGCAGAACCTCCAATTTCAATCAATCAGAAATGTTTCTATCAATGGAGAAACTGCAGTGAAACAGTCCATACCTGACAAGGAAGAAACAAAGTGGTTCTGGACACAGATATGGGAAACTCAAAGAAATACAAGGATTCTACTTGAGTAATAGGAGGTAGAGGAGAATAAAAAAGAAGCTGAAATGAAAGAACTGATAATAAAATCAGAAATGGTAGAGGAAACCAAGGAAGATCAAGAAATGGTGTAGGTGAAAATGAAACATCATGGTTGAAATATCTGACTGGTCTACAACTACTACTTGCCAAGCAGTTTAACAACATAATGTAAGGAGGTGAAATTGAAGAGTGGTTAACACCTGGCAAAATCAACATGATAATGAAAGATCCAGAAAAAGTTAGAAAAAGAAAAAGTTAGGCAACTACAGGCCAATTAGCTGTTTATCAACAACTTTCAAATTGCTAACTGGCGGGATAGCTGATGCTGTCCAACATCATCTATTTGAAAATAAGTTCTTTCTACCTGAGCATATATGTAGGATACATATTTTGATTTTATAGTCTACTGCTTACAATAATATGGAAACTTTGTAGAATACTAGTTCAAGGAATTATAGTTTCTTTAATGCAACATTAGCTCTATTGCATGGCCATTTTAAATTTGCTTCTGCTCTATGCTAGATACTATTAGCATTTCAAGATCAGACAAACAAAAATAAAAACAATAAAAATGTATACTTAAGAAAAAGGTATTTCATGCACAATTCATTGCAATTCTATTTTTCATTCAAGCCACACATGTGCTTTTGAACTATATGCAATATGGACAACTCAAGGATTTGTATTATTTTCTTACAGCTTTGTGTCAATCTATTTGTTATAAATAGGCAAGTTACATTATTTGTTACAGCAAACTGTCACTTACCAGTGTGTATAGTACCTAATATTTTATGAGTTGTTTTTACCTTTGCTGACGATTATAGCCTTTTACCATGCTGATCACTCATGTTCAGGTTTGGTAATAAATAAGAGTGATATTGGTGACCTTCAGGATTGAAATTGTACATTGTTTTTAATGTCATGGAAACTGATTTGCATTTGTATTTTTACTTCCATGCAGCAGCAACAACAACTGGTAAAATATGTTACAATTGTAAAAGAATTCATGAAAGAAATACTATAGCAGTATTTTGTATTTAGGTTTATTAAAATTTTAATTTTCTTTTAATATAAGCCAGAGCTATATCCTTTTTTATTATGTATTAAATAAACAAGTCAAAATCAATTAAATATAATATAGATATGTTTAAAAAGAATATAAAATTGTATAGTTTAGTAATTCAATATTAAATGTATTTAACTCAATTGTTACTATTATTACTATGAATTAATGTAATATTTAATCCCTATGAGTTGGAGCCATATTTAAATTGTGATCTCAGTTATTTGAGAGAACAACCAATTTAATTCCATATGATTCTACATATCATTTATATAAATATGTAAATAAAAGCATTTCTTATAATTATATCAATCCTATATATGCTAGATATTGTCCAAACTATTTAAGTCATCTTCCAGGTTTTAACTTTTAAAAGGTTTTGTTTTATAACAAAACTATAATGTAGTTAGTTGTCATGAACATTTAGCTATGGAAATAAATATAAATAGGGATATATCAATGATTTCCTTTTGACATTTTCTGGTTCTTGATGGTGTTCTAGAAATAACTGAAATCTCACAAAAATGTCTTATTTTGAATGGAAAAGATTACAAATCCACATTTAAATATAAGAAATAGCCCCAAAGGCTATCTAGAAAGCGGATGTTATTTGTCAGCCTAGACAAGAACAACACCCATTAGTACATTAACAGAATATTGCAAGTCTAAAAGTATAAAGGTTTCCCTCTGAAATATTTTCTTACCAACATCTCTTCTGTGGGCCCAATTGCCATTTGTCTGATTCTTGTCTAGTCCCAAGATAATTTCCACATACCACTTTCCACATTCTTTTACATGTCCAACCAAAGCTAGGTGGGAGATAGTGTGGAAATCCTAACAATATCTGGACACTATAGTCAATCATTATCTGTTGTAGCTCAAATGTTATGGAATGTCGTGCCTCCAGAAGTACACCTGACACCTTCTCTATTAGCTTCTGCAAGTTGATTTAAAATATTTGAATGATCAATGGGAGTTGATTTCAGTTGTTGATTTGTGGACAGCTGTTTACATTGAGTTTGCTATTATAGTTTTTGTCACATAGTCAGTCAGAGGTTTAGACTGGATCTGGCATATGTATTCACTTATTGAATCTTTCTGAGGGATCTATGAATGTTGTGTATTTTAAATTGTTGTTTTGTCTATTTATCCCCTTCCCCTTTTTATTGTAAGTCGCCCAGAGTCCTTCAGGAATGGGTGGCATACAAGACCAATAAACTCAACTCAAACTCAACTCAATCTGTGACAGGCAGATATTGTTGTTTGATAATGTTAGTAGTATTGTTGCAGGATGAAAGCTATTCCAATTAAGTTCTTGTTCACAGGCAAATGATATTTTTTCTAGATCTTCCAACACATTGTTGATGTTACTTTGTCATGCCAAATCTTCATGTCAGTATGTGCAATCTTCTTATAATAGCTAACTAGGTGGTTCACTTTTTCTTCATATTCCTTGCAGAGACAGCATGCACTGCCTGTTGTCGTCTTTTCAATTCTGTCTTTGTATGCATTTATTTTTAAATCTTGGGTGCTGCAGGTAGAATTAGCCCTTCAGTCTCTTTTCAATTTTTCCTGATCTTAGCCATTGCTAGATCTTTGTCTGCCATGTAATATTTTGTCTTCCCATGCTTCATTTGAGTAGCGCAGTGGTTAGGGTGCAGTACTGCAGGCCACTTCAGCTGACTGTTATCTGCAGTTCAGTGGTTCAAATCTCACCGGTTCAAGGTTGACTCAGCCTTCCATCCTTCCGAGGTGGGTGAAATGAGGACCCAGACTGTGGGGGCAATATACTGACTCTGTAAACTGCTTAGAGAGGGCTGAAAGCCCTATGAAGCAGTATATAAGTCTAACTGCTATTGCTATTAATCTTTCTTATAGGCAGTTTGGTTTTTTCCAGTATTTAGTATGTCCTTCTCATATATTCGCTTCAGGCTGGGGGGTGAAGTTATACGCCCCTCAGACAGGGTTCGCAATTTGGGAGTCCTCCTGGATCCACAGCTGACTTTAGATCACCATTTGTCGGCTGTGACCAGGGGGGCATTTGCCCAGGTCTGCCTGGTGCACCAATTGCGTCCCTACCTGAACCGGGAGGCTCTCACAACAGTCACTCATGCCCTTGTGACCTCAAGACTGGACTACTGCAATGCGCTGTACATGGGGCAGCCCTTGAAGAGCGTTCGGAGACTCCAGCTTATCCAGAATGCAGCCGCGTGAGCGATTGTGGGTGCACCTCGATACACCCACGTTACACCTATCCTCCGCGAACTGCACTGGCTGCCTATTGGCAGATACGCTTCAAGGTGCTAGTCGTCACTTATAAAGCCCTACATGGTATTGGACCTGGCTACTTGAGAGACCGCCTCCTGCCGATCACCTCCCAAAGACCTATTAGATCCCACAGACTAGGCCTCCTCCATTCCAATGCCGATTGTCGACCACCTGGAGGAGGTCCTTCTCTGTGGCTGCTCCGGCCCTCTGGAACGATCTCCCCATGGCGATTCGGACCCTCCCTACCCTTCAGGCTTTCCATAAAGCCATTAAGACCTGGCTGTTCTGGCAGGCCTGGGGCTGTTGAGTTCCATCCCCACTCGAATTGGTGTGTTTGTTGAGACCTTTTAAACTGGTTTTGTATTGTTGTTTGTCTTGTTTTTTTTTTTTCCTTTTGTATTGTTCCCTTCCCTTCCGGTTTGTTCCGCCGCCCTGAGTCCCTTCGGGAATAGGGCGGCATACAAGTTGAATAAAACCTCAAACCTCAGTGAAACTCCTTCACTGTCATTCATATATTTTTCCAATGGTCATTTTTCTTCTTCAATCATCTAATGTACTTGCAATAACCCACACCCACCTATTTTCCTTGAAAACTAGAGCCTGTTAACATGGATGTGAAGATGAAAGGCATAATTCATTGTCATTATGTTTCTGGTCTTCAAAACTATGACTTTTAATTCTGTTTGAGTCCAGTTCAATACCACAGTGGTGTACCTAATGACTGAATTGTTCAAGTCTTAATTGCCCTGATGGCCTTTATTCCTCAGAGTTTGGACTGTAAGATCTTCTTCAGTCTCTTGATGTATTCACTTCTGACCTTGTTCTTGATTTCAACATGCTTGATATTGTCAGCTTGAAGGATGTTGGAGACAAAGATCTTCAAAGTCCCTTCCAACCATGTTATTCTAAGTCATCCTTTGTTATTCTTATTTTCCAGTCGATGCTGAGTAGTTTGCCTAAGCTCTCAGTCAGGCTTTCCTTTTATGCACATAATTCACATTTAAAAATATATTATTTTAAAATAATATACTATTTTCTTGGTTGTTTTGATTTGTATTGTTTTTCTGTAGATATCAGCAGCCAGAACAGCTGCTTTGGAGCCCAGTAAGCATCAGAAAGGTCCTATATCATCCTTCGGAGTTTCATAGAAGAGAACATTATTAGCTTAGGGCTGGACTGTAGAATTCTTGCAACTTTCAGAAGTCTCTATTCAGAACGACTTTCTGAACTTGGTTGTTTGCTTGAGGATGTTTTATTAGCCAGCTAAGTAATATAATCCATGTGAGTGATTGTGGGATTTGCTACCTTTTCATATATAGTAGCTTGCCCTCCCACATGAGATCAGGGTGTAATTTCCTTCTTGATGATCCCTTGATTAGATTGTTTCTTTTTCTGCACGCTTGATTGTTTGGTGTTATTCTTTGCTTATCAGAATGTTGGCTGCTGGAGGTGATGTGTTCATTTTTAGAATTTTTAATTGTCTTTTTTGAATATTGGTTTACCTTCATCTGCCTAATTTTATGAAAATTAAAGATTAAAGATTTTCCCCACAAATAACTATGTGAAATATGAAGATGCATACATACAGTAGATGCACGAGTTTGGTCATTTGAAATTTGGTCATATAATCTTTTCTCTTCTTTTGGTTTTTGTTTTGTACCAAGTCCATCTCCAACAGAAATGTATGGATTTTCAAAAACTTGTGATTGCCAACCAATACTTTGTAATGACATCTTTGCTGCAGTTAAGATATGTTTTATTTAAAGTACATTTTATTATATGTTAGTTGCTAATTTTAATCTAAAATTTTGTTCAATGATCTGTCTCAGGGCTTCACTCATTTTTGATACATCATGATTGCTATTAAATACTTCTTTTAATGTTTTCAAAGAAACATTCCTGAATTACTTTTACACTGTGTTCTTTAATACTTCCACATCTGAATAATCATAGGTTGGTCTCAGTGTTCTTTTAGATAATTAAAGCCTCTCTTTATCTATACGCAAGGTGTGTCTTTCATATCCCAGAACACAAGGATGTGATTTCATTTATGTTGCTCCAGGGATCTAAAGTTGATAATCACTTTTCCACATCTGCCTTAATCAGTCTCCTGTTATATATGTTACACATCTCTTATCCAGTGATTTATTTCATTAATATTCACATTCTCAACCATGTGTAATATTTTTATTCCACGGGTTATCCCCCATTGTATTCTTTTACAGTACACACATTTGCTCTCAATTTATCTTAATTTCTCTGCCGTAGAAAACAAATTTCACCTTCATTATTTCTTTGCATTCAGTATTTGCATAACAATGTATTAAACAAAAATGAAAGTTATCCTGTAATAATAAATTATCCTCGTTAGTTTAACATCAGGTGCAAAAGTTCACAAATTAATTAAAGTAGAACAATATAGGTTTATTCTGATGATACATCTTTTTTTTTTCTTTGCACCTCTCCAAGCTGCCTAACTTTATCAAACTACCTCACATTTATTTGTAGACTATTGTTAAAGAAAAAGTAGAGATTTAGCATCTATGGTCCTCCGGAAGTTTTACACTGCTGAATTTAGGCATGCTGATTAAGTTCTTGGAAAGTTTAGTTGAGTACCTTCGCTTCTTCTTTTTCTGGAGAACCACATATTCATACACTCTGTTAATTACAGAGATTACAGTATTGATTTATTTTGCTATCCTGATAATCCATTGTCTTTAAAATATGCTTGCTTTGCATGCACTTGATTTGCAAAATAAGAGATAATGCTGTCATTAACTGCATACTATTATTGTTTAATCTATACTTTGACATCTTTTACTGTACTAACCATTAATTAGACAGCAGTAGAAACACTGTTTCATAGCAACCATTTTATAATAGAAACAGATGTATGAAAATGATAATAAGAAATTATATAATATGTGAGATGAGGTTTTTAGAGTATTTAAAATCTATTTTAAAAAATACTGCTTTGGATTATATAAAATTTAATATTTTATGTACTCTTTGTTATTACCATTATTATTACTTCTACATTTATTTCGCTATTGTTCTAAGGAGCAATTTTTATTCTGAAGTATTGTGGGTTGAAATAGGTAATCAAATATACAAGTGTAAATGAACAAAAGCTGACACAGATTATACATTGTACAAACTTAAACACAATGTCTTTCTTCATATTGAATACATCCTTACTATTTAGGTGCCAGTTTTTACATATTCAAAGGAACAAAAGAATGAATATTGTAGGTGCAAAGTTTTGGAAACCATTTCAAATAGCACTTCATTTGGCAAAAATAATAGTTTCATATAGTGAACTAAGAGTTTCTCTATTCTTAATTTAATTTTCTAATTTTTAATTTCCTACTCTTCTTTGCAAAAGTCTTGAAGCTCGGAAATATTCTTAATCCATTGCATGCACTGCATATTTGTGATGTCCCCACAGATATTCAATTCTGTCCAGATTTAGGGACTATAAAGCCAATTCCAAAACCACATCATTTCTTTCTCATAAGTACTTTTTCTAATTAAATAGTTATTATTTGTATCTGTGCAATATTATCTGACCTACAGGATACAGTTGATTTTTTCCAAAAAATAATGATTTGGGGTTAGAAATCCCAATGATCCCAGGAATGTCTCTACATGATTTTGTGCTGGTTTGCATTCTCCCATTCAAATGTGATTCACAGTTCTGCTGTTTAAGTTCTTCTGCTTGAAGAACAGACAACTGTTTTTGCTAGGAGAGTTTTTGTGCAGTTACACATTGTTCACCAAATGTAATTTTTTATTGGACTCACAGCAGAGGTGAGTTGCTACTGGTTCACACCGGTTCATCATAGAATGTTGGCCTGGGTCGCAGAACCGGTGCTGGTGCTGTTCCCGGTATGGTTTTTGTTCTTTTTTAATGTTATCTGCATGCGTAGAACTATTTACAGGCAACTGCGCATGTGCATTCAGCGTGTGCAAAGCGTGTGCAAAGCGAACCAGCAGTAATGCCGGCAGCAACTCACCCATGACTCACAGCCCCTACTACAATTACTCAAAGCTTAGTCATATTCCATTTTAACCCCTGTTAAAAGTTCTACATAGTGTTGCCCTTGGAAAACATTATAAAAACATTGAAAAACTAGCCCAAATAGTTATAGCAGAGTCATGATTTATTTGAGTGTTCCCACTGGTTCAAAAGCTGCATTAAATACAACTTGGCTTCTCCATGTAAGTCAAGTTGTTGGTTCTCACAACAACTCCAAATATTTATATGTGAATATAGCTTCTCCTATATGCATCAGCCCATCCAAACATATAAAATATGGGGACTTCTGATGCCATTATTTATAGTACTATTTATTAGCTTTCAAAAGACTTCAGGAATGAGCAACATAAAGCAAAGAAAATAAAAATAAATGAATAAATGATTGTAACTTTAATGCATGGGTTTGATACTACATTACAAAATTGCACAGTACACTAAATAGAGGTTAATAATATTGGACCACATATTAAATTAAACACTGGTTTATTTATTAATTAAATTGTAATTAAACACTTGGTTTATTTGTTAATTAAATTGTAACTAGGGCTATTTCATTCAAGACATAGAAAGTTTTAATAGAAGTATCGAGAACACTGCCATAGAGTTTTGTGAAATTTTAATTTAGTTTTATTTTCATTCATCTTTTAATTTGAGTAATTTTAAAAAGAATACATAGTTCTTTTTAATTCAATCTTACCTGGAATAAATTACACTTCATTTTCTGAATAATTTGAATTGTAAATATAAAGTGAAAATGTCACATAAAGCAAATTTGATAATATATTTGCTGAAGAGAAGGCTCAGGGGGTATTTAGAATATACATATTCAATTTTATGAATTATTTAGTATATTATTAGAAATCTACTTGAAAATACTGGTAGATAATAATATTTTAAGGAGTAAGTGTGATTCTTGGCATGTTTGAAATATGCCATGCTATTTAATCAGGATCTCCTAATGAAACCTGTTTCAGATATTAAGGTTTTTGCTAGAAAGGTGTCATATTGCACATCTTTTTATAAGGAAAGCCTAATCTATTCATTGTTTTTATTTCCTTTAGATTTTGTTAACTACATAAAGAATTTCATGCCATATTTATGTACATGCTCAATACAAAATGTATTCTAGGATTATATTAGCATAATTTAAAGTCCTAACCCAAAATAATAGTTACGTGGTTGGTTAAATATCACTGAGCATATGTCTGTAGCTGCAGATGGTTGCAAACAGGTGTCATCTGTCTTCAGTCACACACAGGCATACACAGAAACAGATACACACAAACTCATAATATATGTAGATCTGTTTCAGTGGTACTTTAGAATGATCTCTCCAAAACAAAACTCAACTAAGTTAAATAACATCTATTAATATTTTCATTGTATATTCTTTTGTAATGGATTTGCTGTTTTGGCATGGTTTAGTTTCCTTCAAGTAGTTTTCATGATTAGAAGACTGGGAAAATGCCACATCCTGTCAGAGTTGCCAAGAAACAAGTTAGAGCTGTCAACACGAATCCATTCATCTGCATTTTAAGCAAGTCTTCAGACTTTCCCTGTACCCTTAGATGAATGAATAGCTGCTGTTGTGCTGTGTTGAGAGTTGATTCAGTTCTCTATTGTGAACGTTATATAAAAGTGGAAAAATAAAATTTATACAGTAAGTTTCAGACATTGTAAGGAGTTTAAATTACCTAGTGACTACTTCTATTGTGTTTAGAAATATAAATAACTTTTAAAAAAAAAAACCAGTTGCACCATACCTTGTGAATTTCATGTTTCTTAAATACTTCTCATGAATGAAATATTTTTCTTTTGAACTCTATTTTACATTGAGATCATACACATTGAGGATTCTCAGCATTTATTGCACAGTCAGTGTATTATACCTCCATTCTTTCAAAGAAATGTAGAACCTATTTAAGAAAAAAGTACCATTATTTAGAAAACAAATGGTAATGTTTTGTCTTTTGAATAAGAATTTAAAAATACACAAATTGGTAAAAGTACCATGGTAGAGTAATTGGCCATAAAAGTAGAATCCAATGTTAATTAGCTTGCAAATGGAATAAAGAATATCCGGGGGGAAAAATTGTCAAAGGAAATTAGCCACACTTAAAAATAGTAGAAAAACAACTTGAAATGAGTAATTTAGTAAGTATGTGTTAAACCCTGGTCACTGTGAAAAGGTGGAAATATAAGACCCTACAAATCATTTTGTGATCAATTTAAAGCTGAAAATGGTTTTTTTATGTCCATCATGCATGGCTGAGGAAGATTTCTACCTATTGTACAAACACCTTATAACTACACAGATGGTAATATGTTATTTTGCTTAGATTGATATTGCAAATAAATTTATCTTCTTATTATAATTTATTAATTTATAAATTTCTTCTCTAGCAATGCAATTGTATTTGGTTCTCCTATATCCATGATGGCGAATCTATGGCATCTGCGTCACAGGTGGCACGCAGACCCATTTTTTAGGACATGTGAGGCATTGCCATGTCAGCTCCAGCGTGTATGTGTGTGCTGTCCAGCTGACTTCGGCCTTCTTTTTCAGCCATTTTCGGCCTCCGGAGGCTTCCCTGAAGGCTCCAGAGAGTGAAAAACAACCCAACACACAAACCGGAAATTCAGGAACAGACTACCAGTTTACCCGTTGGGCCATTTTTCATCATCCGGAGCCTTCAGGAGTGCAAAAAATGCCCCTATGACCAGTGAGAAGTTCAGAAATGGACCTCTAGTGCCTATAGGGCCATTTTTTGCCCTCTGGAGCCTACAAGGAAGCCTCCTGAAGCCTCCGGTGGGCATCCGGGAGTCTGGGGCAAGCTGTTTTTGCCTGGGGAGGGCAAAAAACTGGTCTATCATGCACTAAAAGTGGAGGGGTCACACTCATAGCAATATGGGTGTGGGCACGTCCGCGCACGTCCCTATGCTCCTCCTGCTTTTGGCACATAATGGCATAAACGTTAGCCATCCCAGTCCTATATCTTCTGATTAATGGAAAGCATTTAATATAATAACTGCACAGATTGATTCTTAAATACTACTGTAGCATTTTTCCAATGCAAAATCAGTAAAACATTAAATGCTGTAGCCATTATGATCAGGGAACAGCAAATTTTGCGTAGTCAATTCCTGAATCAGAAGTAAATATATTTTGCTCAGGCCATAGAAGGAAAGGGGATTGTTTGGTTTTAAATGCATGCCTAAATGTGGTAATTCCAAAATGCTTTTATTTGTCTGTACAGATTTAAAAGTTGATTTTTAAAGAAATCTGTGTGTGTGTGTGTGTGTGTGTGTGTGTGTGTGTGTGTGTGTATGTATGTATGTATGTATGTATATATGTATATGTGTATGTGTATGTGTATGTGTATATACATCCTTCTGCTCATAGGTTTTGGTATGTATAAAGTGTGGAGAAAGTGTACATGTGCACAAAATGTGAAGGATCAAATTATAATATATAATTGGTCCTCAAGGTTTTGCGACACAATAAGCTTTTAAATCTTATCATTTCCCAAGACACCTAAAATTGTTTCCAATTTTGCTTCCAATTAAGCTACAAATGCACAAATCATTAGGTGTTTTGTTTCTGCTGAATCACACTTGATCCAAAACTTTCAGAATTTCAGAGTTGCTTTTTCTGCTTTGTGTACACTTCTAATGTTGGGACATTATAAAAGTGATCTACTGTTCATATGACTAGTTTCAAATACCTGCATTTTGATTTTGAATTGTTTTCTAAGCTTATTATTTTTATTGCTTTCATCTTTCAAAAGTGACTTGGCAAAGATAAGAAAACTAAATTTCCCATGAAGATTTCTAACTTTTTTAGTGAATTTTCTTTGATCCTAGCCATAAGCACTCAAAACATTACATATACATTTAGTAACATTATTTGTTTCCAAAAATTAACAAGAACACTGTGCAGGGTATTAAAGGGAAAAGCATAAAATTATATACAATATGCTAAATGTAAATTGCACAAAATAATATATTTTATATTGTAATATATTGTAATATCTATAAGAAAAGGAGTCATAATTTTCAAGCTAAAGCATGTAATTGTCAAATTGATTGCAAGCACGTTGTTTAACAAAGCAAGGTGTTTGGAATGTGTATATTGTTTTGTGCACAGTCAGATATTTTCTGTCTGCATTTGAACAGAAACATGCAAGTTTTTAGGTCTATGCATAAAATAAAGAAGGCTGCTTCCATACATATACTCCTCTTAGCAATATATTTCAGAATGGCATGGCCTACAAGGATATTGTTTCTAGGGATATATGACGAAGAAATGTCACATTTGAATGCTGACCCGCCCATATAAGGTGAAATATTTGACAAGGAAACACATGAAAAAATCTTGTAATAATAACAACAACAGGAAGGAAAATTGGGAAATGAATACATTATAGGCAAAACAATAGAGAAATTTGTTCTGCTACTTAGACTTTCAAAAAATCTTTGAAAAACTTCCTAAGAAAGTTACCTTCCATGGAATAAAAAAATTGTGCTGTCATAAAATGGTATCAGGTTGAAAGAACAGGACAGAGCAATAAATAAACATTTTTTGTGCTAAGTGAGATATACAGAATGCCTTCTGGGTATTGGAATAAATGCTTGTGTTTTAAAATCTACCTACTGTAACTATGAATGAATAAATTACCTGGAGTCACCATGCTTAATGTTGATAAAAATGATACCATATTTACTGTTCAGTAATAAAAACAAAAACAAAAGAGTTTGTAAAACACTTTAAAAAGATCTGTCCAAACTGGGTGAAAGATAGATTTATCTTATCAAAAAGATAAATACAGTTTATTGTATAGATGTATAAAGTAATTCATGCTGGCACAAATAATACAAACTACATATAGACCTAAATGATACTTGGCATTGACTGACAATGAGAAAATCTTATAAGAATTATGCACAGCTAAAAAAACAGAGTCCCATATTGTATTAAAAATGGTATTAGTGATCAAAGAAGAGTTCGGCTTATATACTAATCTATTTCATTTTCCCCCCTTCCATTTTCCCCCATTTGTCTTTGGGCCTAAAGCAGGATTAGAACTCACAGTCTCCCAGTTTCAGTATTATTATATTTTACCTCAAAAAGTCATAAAGGCTTTTGTTCTATATTTTAACTATTCATAGACAAATTTTCAAGCGTTTTCATTTAAAAAAAATGTTAAAGCAAATTAAATAGATATGGTGGATATTTTTTTCCCTTTTATTAATTTAGTTTCTGTATTATATTTTGACTTTTTTTTTTTTTTAGAAATTCAGAATAATGTAATGGGAACCTCTTTCCCTCTCAATCTAGTAAGGCCCACAGTTGTATTTTGTGAGCTGATTTCAGTTTTTTAATCATCCAATTAGCATATTAATAAATAATTGCTTCAGTATTATTATTACCATCTTCATGACTGTTTTCCTGACCTATCAATAAATCAAAAAATTATATATATATATATATATATATATATATATATATATATATATATATATATATATATATATATATATATATATATATATTTAATTAAATGTTTTATTCATTTTCAATTTTGTACATTCACTTATATACTGGATATTGGCAATAATAATATTATAATCGTAAGAAAAAAAAAACAAAAAGCCCCCAACCGAAACACAACTCATAAACCCCACCTATCACTTTCACACACCCCTTCTTCTCCCCCTCCAACTTTCCTTTCTCCCTCCAACGATCACCCCTCCTACTTCCCTTTCCCCTCCTATCTTCCTTTCTCGCCTTTCTCACCCTCCTTCCCCTCTCATCCTCCTTACATTCCCCTCTTCCTCCCTCCTTACTTCTCCCTCTTCTTTTCCTCTACTTCTCACTATGGTGCATTTCTCTATTCCTTACACCCAACAAAAAAAAAAGGAAAGAAAAAAGCAATAAGAAAAAAAAAGAGAAAAATAAAAAGAAAAGATAAGGAACAGCAGTATACAAGTGTATTCTTCTTGTTCTATATATTGAAGCTATATCTCCACCCACCCACCCACCCCCAATGAACCCCCCTCCCTAACCCCCTCCGACTTCCCAGGTCACACACCCGGCACAGTTCAGTACCATTCACCTTCAAAATATCTTATTAACAATAATAATGAAAATAAAATAAAAAGAACACTCCGAAAAAGAAAACAAAAACAAAAAAGTAAATAAAATAAAATTGAAAACTCTTTTGCATTATGCTCAGCCTCCCATCATTCTTCAAATTTTAAACAGTGTGAATCATTCCATTTATATTTTGTCCTCGTCCCTTACTTCTTTGATATTTACCCCCATCTTCCTGTAGAATCTCCAGATAGTCTTTCTTAACCTTATATTCAAATATTAGTTTATACAAAAATCAATTTATCTTCATACTTTCGCTACTCATCTTCCTATCCTTCGTTTCACGTCTCCATTCCTCCCAAGCCCAAATTGCATAAGATTAGGATCTCGCTCTTCACTTTAAAATCCTGAGCTTTTTATATTATACTTCAGACATGTAAATTCGTAAAACATATGCCCAAAATTCATACCAGTTCGTTCAATCCCAAGATTCCTTCATCAATATCCCACTCCCCCTTCCTTTCTGCTCCACACTCCATTCATCCCAAACCGCAATTCAAATAAATCTTAGTCCCCGCTTTCCTCACAGAAAACACTTCATGCGCAGTTTGGATTGAAACTCAAATAAGTCTTGTAAAAGTCCCGTATCAGTACACAGCTTTACCATTTCATACCAAACAGAAATCCTAAAGTTTTAATCAGTCCAAAAGCTTAGAAAGTATTTTAAAAACGTCGCTGGGTCTGTATTCTTTACTCTTCTGTCCTTCCGGAAAGAAAAGGCAACCCTCTGCCTTATAACCACGTGTCCCGCTGCTTTGAAAATATGACTGAATCCTCAGTTTCCGCTCTTCTGCCTCTCCAGTAGGGGGAGAGCAACTCCCTCCTTCTTGTAGTTAAGTGAGTTGCTGCTTGTCTTTCCTTCACCTTGTCCTTCCGCGTTTCCGAGTGAGTCAGGAAGCCCCGCCTTCAGAGTTTTATAATAAAAGTCCCGAGCTTCCGAAACAGAATTAATACGAAATCTTTGATTTTCAAATGTAACTGTGATTCCAACTGGAGCCTCCCATTTATACTTTATTTGACGATTTCTGAGTTCTTGGGTTAAAAAAGTATAACTTCTCCTTGCGTGCAGCATCTGAAGCGGGATATCTTTAAAGACGAACAAATCGTGGTCATCAATTCTGAGCCTTCTATTATAAAGCTTTTGTGAGATCGCATTTCTGGATTCTCTTGTGAAAAAATATATAATTATGTCTCTTGGAAGCTGTCGTTGCTCTGCTACATGCGAATTTTGGCGATAGATTTTTCGAATATTCCAATCAAAATTAAGTCCTGGGCCTCCCACCACTTGGCTGAAAGCTTCTACAAAAGTCTGTTTCAAATTTTCTCCTTTCTTTTCAGGCAGTCCTCTGACTCTTATTGCAAACGCCTTTGTATTATAATTTATCATTGTAAGTTGTGTTTGATTATTAATAATCTCTTGTTGTAAAGCTTGAAAAAAAAAAAACAAAAAAAAAATTATAAAAACCTAATATATGAGGTATTATGAGCATGTAGAGAAGGAATAATATAAATATCCAAATGTTCTGCCATATAAGGTCAAAACCTTACCATAAAATATTTTATGATTTTAAAGCTTTTAATGTGTAATCCACATGATTATGCATTAATCCAAATGAGATGGGTAGCAAATATAGATAGATAGATAGATAGATAGATAGATAGATAGATAGATGATAGATAGATAGATAGATAGATAGATAGATAGATAGATAGATAGATAGATAGATAGATATTAATGTAGATAAACTGAAATGTTGATTTTTTTAAAAAAAAGGTAAATAATTTAAATTACAAATTGTATGGCAATTTGGTGCATAGCTAATTGCAATTACTGCTGCCAGTCCTCTATTTCAAGTAACATTGGCATCAATGTAGAATACAATATAGACATCATTTATTTTGGTAAATTATGTGGTGGAAAAGTATGTATTGTGATATAACACAGATACTGTATTTGAAACTAACTTTTACTAGTCCTATACCATTAGTGAAACTTTCTCTATACTTTCATCCAAACTTCTGACTAACCTCTGTCTGTTCTCTTCTCCTCTTGCAATCTTTTCCTTGGTCCCAGTGGCTACTACAAAAAGCAAAACTAAAGGTGAGTTTTCATTTTTATGCCTGATTTGCACTGCATGTGCTTTGCAGTACCTATTCTATTATGATTACAATTAATCATGCAAATTTGTTAATTTGCATATATCAATAGATTTGCATGTTTTCATTGGAAATTTGAAGGCATGGATATTCCCCTTTCATTTTCGTTTGAACCTTATTTTGCACTTCTGTTTGGTCTTTTGAGAATAATTAAAAGTTCTGAATTTCTAAGCAATAATTGCATCTCAAAATATGCAACTTGTTTTATTTCTAGGAAATTGCTATCAAGTTAGAAGAATTAGATTGCAAGAAAAGCATGACGTCTATCTTATTTGTCTAACCTTAAAGTTTATGCATTGTTAAAGTTTATACATCAAATATACACAACTGCCAGGTTTGTTAAATATCATTCCTAAATAAATAAATAAAAATTTATATTGACATAAAAATAGCATATGCGTACAATTGGAAAAAATGAAACAGAAACAGAAAATATGAACTGAATACCAAGCTATTAAATGAACATCCATTAAACAAATAACATTCATTTTACAATCTAGTTTACAAATGTAGCTTAATATTGCAAATTTAATTCTGCAACTTCTTTGCAAACCATTGGATTGCATTCTAACCGAATTTTTTTCTATTTAACAATGGCTACTGGAAGAAAATCCCACTATATTTAATGGAGTACTTGCTTCCTTGTCTCTCTTATTATAACCTGATGGACTGAGCATACTACCGTATTTTTCAGAGTATAAGACGCTCCGAAGTATAAGACGCTCCGAAGTATAAGACACACCCAGATTTTGGGGAGGAAAACAAGGGAAAAATATCTACCTCTGTCTCCCAGCAATTTGCCTCCTTGCAACAAACAATAAAGACAATATACACTGTTTGTAGTGTTATATTTCAGACTATACTTGTACAGATGCTGTTAAAATTGATGTGCTTTCTGAAAGTATAGTTATTCTCTGCTATTTAAAAGAAGAGCACTTTTTAAAACAATAGCAGGGGGCCTCTTCAGATCAAGCATTTGTTTTAAAAAGCTTCTTCATTTTGTTAAGTTGTCTAGAATAATAATAAAGCAGTCTTTAAAAAGTAAGTGTAATAATTTGAATATTATATAGGCATTTATAGTTGTTGACTTATCTCCTGTAGTAAACATCCTAATTAGCACAAGAAAAAAATATCTGCCTCCCAGCAATTTGCCACATGGAGCAAACAGCAAGTTTCACTTTCAATTTCTCCCTATCATCAGCTGTTACAGGCTTCAGGGATTGCTATAGCTTATTGAAGCCTCCTCAAGCCCGCACTTTCTGCAAAGAGGTAAATTGCTTGGAGGCAGAGGCCAAAGGATTGAGGCTGGTGGGTGGGTTGGGCTACATTCAGTGTATAAGATAAAATTTTCACCCTCTTTTAGGAGGGGGGGAAAGGTGCGTCTTATACTCCGAAAAATACGGTAACCAAGTTGAATTACAGCTGATAATGGTTTCTGTTTACTTTCTAATATTATATATTTATAATTTGCCCTATCACACTTTGAACTTAAATGGAGTAAATATTCATAACCTTAATTATTCTGATTAGTGAATATAGAAAAGCACTTCAATAAATGTTCAAGGTTTCTCCTCTCCAGTTGTGACTGACTATAGGGGGAGATGCTCGTATTTGATTTTCAGCCAAGGGATAGTGGCTGAAAAGGGTTGTCTGAGAGATACAGAAAGCAGTAACATTGGAACCTATTTATCTTTTCACATTTTCATGCTTTTGAACTGCTAGGTTGGCAGTACCTGAGAGAGTAACGGAGCTCACCCCATAACACAGCACTCGTATCTCAAACCTAGGCTGTCAGATTTCCAGCTGACAAGCTCAACATCTTAATTACAATAATAATATGGTAACAATGGCTATGCTATTTTCTTTTACCTCCTTCCACAGTGATACTGAACCATCAGCAACAACAGCAGCCATAATAACAACACATAAATTTTATTTGTGCAAAATAGGCCAATAAATCTGCTTTTACCAGAGGCTCCCTGATTAGACCATTGAAGCTAAACTAAATTTGCAACTTTGTTTCATCTCAGTATAGTGTTCCAAGAGCACAGACCCCTTCTGTTTGATTTGATCAACTCCCACTGCCTTGTTCCCTTCCTGATCATATCTTGTGGATAATAAGAATGATACAATTTGAGTTTCCAGATAGTCTTAACTAACTACAAACAGTAAAGCAGAAATAATTTAGAAGAATGTTGACATATGCTCTGTTGGGAGAGTTACATGATATGAAAACCTTCACTTAATATGGAGATAGATGGAAAGTTAAACAACTACAGGACATTAAGAGTTTCTCGGCCATGTATTAAAAAACCAAGATAAAAAAACCAACCCGAAATAGAATTTATTGATTATAGATATTGTCCATTGTAAGGGCTTAAACAAACATGAGAACATAAAAGAAAGGAAAAAACATTAGCCTCTCAAAAATCTTTTTTGCCTGGTGCCTCTGCCAACCTCATTTTGCTTCATAGAATCCCATCTCTAAGTAGAATTGTGAGATTTATTGGTTGATTCATGAAGATTCTACGAAACGTCCCCCCCTACTCCTGTTGTTGTTGTTGTTGTTGTTGTTCTTCTTCTTCTTCTTCTTCTTCTTCTTCTTCTTCTTCTTCTTCTTCTTCTTCTTCTTCTTCTTCTTCTTCTTCTCCTCCTCCTCCTCCTCCTCCTCCTCCTCCTCCTCCTCCTCCTCCTCCTCCTCCTGCTTCTGCTTCTGCTACTATTCCCCCTTCTCTTAAATACACTAGGACATGGCAAATCAGAACTAATTGCAGAGGTGGCCTTCAGCCAGTTCGGACCTGTTCAGGCAAACAGATTGTTAAATTTTTGCACAGTTCGGAAAACCAGAAAATCACACAACCCACCCCACTCCTCCCAGTCACTTCTTATTTCACCTTGCCTGCCTTGGCCAGGGCATAACCTGCTGTTCTCTGGCTCTCTCACTCCCTAGCTCACTTGCCTTGATCATGTGGCTCCCATGGCCCAGCCCACTTGCTTGCCTTTACCCCGGCCTCCCATGTGGCCCAGCTATTTGCTGAGCCTTCCTTTATCATTATCTACTGCGTCCCATGCGGCCCAGCAATCTGCCTAGGGCTCCCCGGCCTCTTACAAGCCGAAATGGTACTTTTTCAAAAAAGTAACATCTTTAAAATAAGTAATGAAGTAAATGGTATGATTAACATTTCCGTTATTTTCAGTGGGAAGTAAAGGTAATTAAGTTAGCATGAATGTAACCTATTAAGGTTATGTTCAAAAATATAAAAGAACTATATGTTTAAAATGTCCCTGATTTGCAACTAAATCATTTGTGTTCATCATTTGATTTTTACAGTAAATTGTACATTTTGTTTGATAAAAGCAAAGTGAATATTCATTGAGAATCAATCTGTTTCTTCAGAGTAGTTCCTCTCTCACCATCCTCTAAAGCTCTACTCCTTAACTGATTTTATTTAATAATTTGTCTATTTAAAACAACATGAAGCGGGGAAAAAAGCTAATATAATTCCTACGAGATCAAAATCCCTATAGATATATAATGAGTGGTCTCTAAAGTGGCTTATTACCACAGTAAAAAACAGTAAAAAAAACAATGACTTTAAAATACAGCTATTCCTGTTTCAAAATATATACCAGTATTTGCTAAAAATTTAGAAGGTTCCTATGTTAACAGATAACTGCTTCCATTAGCAGAAGAAAAGCTTCCAATATAAGCGGGAATAATCACAAATCCAGCAAGCTTTTATATTTGCTTGAGAGTCTGTGAGAAACCTTTTGCTAATGTTAGAATGATACTTCACTGAACAACTAATGTAGTTCTTCAGAATTCAATGTTTCAAAAGTATTCATTTCATTTTAGCCATTTTTGACATAAGATTGCCAGATTTAAAAATTCTGAGTGTTTAAACATTTCATGGAAAAGACTTTTTATAATGCTACTATGAAGCATTAAACATTAGGGTTGTCAAATTTCTTGTTTCTGATCAGATTGCATTTTACAATGCTTCATGTGTATAATGGCTTATTTAGTTATATTAACAGACTAGATATCAGTAAAATTGTACCTTTATAGCAAAAAAAGAGTAAGTAATCCATGGGAAATTGGGTGAGGAGGAGTAAGTGGAATCTGAGATGCTAGCAAAGCAGGCCAAGTCTGTGGAGACCCAGTGGGGCAGGAGAGGTGCGGGAAGCAATTATGGGGATCCCAGGGGAGCATGAGTTATCTCAGTTGTTTGGGGGAGGCCTTGAATGGTCTGCTGCAGCACTAGGCCCACATGCTGTTCCCCAGACTAAGATACATCCTTTAAAGATGTGCACATTCGATTAACAAATGCATTGGAGAAAGCAGGGAGTGATCACTTTCATTTAACATGATTCAATCAAACAAATCCCCAAATACATTTGTAACTGGAGGATTACCTGTATAATGAGAGTGAGGGAGGGTATCAGAAAGGCCTTCCTTAGTACCATTGATTCATTTCATTCATTTATTGAATTTCTACGCCGCCCAATCCCAAGGGACTCCGGGCGGCTTACAGAAATGAAAAAATTAAAAAGAATTTTTAAAAACAATGGAACACAACAAAGTTAAAAAAGGAACACAACAAACACCCAATCGAAAGGGGGCTGGACCTCAATCAAGGGGTCAAGAACCCCAGGCCGGAAAAGCCAGGTTTTAATGGCTTTGCGAAAGGCCATGAGAGTGGGCAGGGCCCGGATCTCTGGGGGCTGCTCATTCCACACAAGTCCCAGGCCACACCCACCCTAGCCACACCCATCCAGTCACATGACCATCCAGATTTGCATACCGGCGAGGTAGGGGGGGAGAAAGGATGGTTCATGTAAGTGGCCAGCAAATGTGTGTGCCTGCCACTCAGGCAAATGAAGTGTACACACACTTGCTCACCCGCTGTTCACACAGTGAGGATGCACGTGTGCATGCGCTCCCCGGCCATTTTCACAGCCCAGTTGCAAACTCCTCATGGGCCACTAGTGGGCCACAACCCACAGGTTGTGAACCTCTGAGCTAGAGTAATGCCGGCATAATTTATAGATGGTAGTAATAAGACATGCATGCATAAAATAGAAGTATGAAAAAAATTGAATGCAGGGTGTAGAAGGAGTCACTGGAACTGGCATGGGAGATCTTTTTTGTAACTGGAAGCTGCTTTTTTAAATTGTGCAATTTCTGCAACTCATATAATAGTAGTATAGGCTGAGAAATAATGCACTGTAATCTAAAACCAATAGTTTCACAATTGAGATGATAAAATGACAGATACATTTTCAATAAGAAAATACATTTGAAAACTGATTAGAATGTAACAGGAGAGAAATATCTAACCAGCTGTCATATAGGAACATCACATACAGATAAAATAGCAATTTGGATATTTAAAACTTAATGAGAGGAACCAGTTAAGTACAAATTTCTCTATACTATTAAAGATGTATCAAAGGTACGATATCTAATAGTTGGCACATATACCTTTACTGAGTAAAATAAATTCTAGACAATGTGCAAATTGCTATGAAGTGCTTTGTATGTGAAGAGGTACTTCAAAATATGCAAAATTTCCAGAGATTATGAGTTTTCCCCATGTAGTTGAGAAAAGTCATGCTTGGTTTACAGAGTTGTAGACACTTGCAGTGCTCATGTCCTGTGTGCACACATAACATTATGAATTTGAATCTGAAACACTGACTAACCTACAAATTATCAAACTGTTGTACTAATTTCTCACACAAATTTTCTTGCTTATTTCTTTATTTATTTTTGCTTAAATTAAAAAAAGGAATAGACGCATAGAACCACACAAAGAAAAAGTGTAAGAAAACTAATAGATATGTTTTAGAAATAACAAAGGGATGGATAATGAAGGGAACAAAAGAATATAAAAAAGACTCTTAATTTCTTTCTTTGTAAACTTCTGGCAAGGTCTTTCACTATATACCTCATGCCAGAAAATACTTATGTATCTTTTATACATCAACATATATCTAAATGTAAATGTATACTAAATACTATGCTAAATACTAAATATTAGTATGATAGTAAATACTATACTAAAATGTAAATGCACTAAAGTTATCAATGCTATTTGGTAAATTATAATTTATACAATGACTTTGTTAAAAGACAAAGAAAAAGTTCTAGTCAGAAGCATCTTATTTTTTTCTTAGTACTATTAGTACTAAGGACTAGTAAATTACTTTTCCTAAATATGATATGAGTCAAAACCGCAGACTTGGAAAGCATACCACAATATATTTCTTTTCAGAATGAAATATATAATCACAGGCAATCCTTGACTTAGAACCATTCATTCGTTCTAAATTACAATGGCAATGGGGAAAAAACCCTGCCTTATTACCATTTTTCACTCAAAGGACTGTTGCAATATCCCCATGGTCACATGATGAAAATTCAGAAGCTTAGCTACTGGGATGTGTTTATGATGGTTGCAGTGTCCCAGGATTATGGGATCACTTTTTTCAACCTCCTGATTAGCAAAGTCAAATGGGGAAGCCAGATTCACTTAAAAATTGTGTTACTAATTAAACAATTACAGTAATGCACTTAACAGTTGTGGCACAAATGGTTGTAAAATGGGAAAAACAACAACCATCTTGCTTAGCAATAGAAATTTTGGGCTTAACTCAGTGATGGGTTTCTAATCGGTTTACTACCGGTTCGCTGAGCACGCACTTTGCGCAATTGAACGAAAATTGGTCAGAAAAAAGGGAAAACAGCTGAGGACCTGCAATTCAAGCTGCCGCCCTGGATTAACTGGGCTTCAGAAGGTTGAATAGAGGTAGGTATAACCCAGAGGCGGGCAGGCAGGCCCTCTTTTAACAAAAACAGACAACCTGTTTGCTCTCTGTTTGAAGGCAGCACTATCGGTTCGGGAGAACCAAACCGAACCAGTAGGAACCCACCTCTGGCTTAAGTGTGATTGTATGTCAAGAACTACCTATTTGAGATTGTCTAGCAGAAGTAGATTAAAAACAACCTTGTGTCCTGTGCTTGAAACCAGATTTCCCCATCCAATATATATACTTTTCCCCCAAAATATATTTGTAAAACATTCTGAGAATACCATGGACAACCAAGAAAACAAAGAAGTCATTGAAGAAATTCATCACATGTTTTTACTGAAGACATAAATGACCAGTGTCAAATTATGTTACTTTGGACACATTATGTCAAACCCTAGCTCTTTAGAGAAGGATATAATGTTGAGAAAAATAGAAGGAAACAGAAGACAACCAGCAGAAAGGTGAATGGACTCATTTGCAGTGGCAACAGATGTATCTTTGGAACACCTACAGGTTCACTAAGAGACAACACCAACTTGACAGCACATAATCAATCAATCAATTGCACCAGTATACAAGTACAAAATATTATTCTTCCTCCAAAATGATGTTTGGAAACATTATTTCTTACCACAATATCTTTCCAGTTGGAAAGAAGGAAACAAAGATTTTTATTTAATTTCTGTTTCATAAAGAAGACTGTTGGCTTTGGTATTGTGTTCATATGTTTTCAACAATTGTTTAATTACATTAAAAAGATACTTTCTGAGCATAAGCATAATACATTATAATTTGAGTCTAGTTTCTCATAGTACAAGGTACAAAATCAGCAGACTATCAAGAAATGCTAACAGAGTTGATCGCTCATTTTGCAATACAGAGAAACTGGAATCTAATGGGACAGTTTTTTGTTTTGCAGTAGACAAAATGAAATTCAAACCAATTACTGAATATCATTCTAAAACTGCAAGTGATATTCATCAGTGATGTCTTTAATTGCATTAATAAAGAAATATAATTAAATGAAAAGCAAAGACCTGATCATTGATCCTCAGCATAATTTTTTGAAAATAGTTGCCGAATATGACTGTGACCACTGTAACATTATGCAAACAAATTAAAACCAGTTAAACATTTGAAAAGATAGAATGACAAATTGTTGAATGTGCCTCTGAAGTATACCATGTTTATTGTTCGAATATGGTGCATTTCATTTCTTATGTTATAAAACTTATATCACACTTTTCCTATAGCAACTCAAAGAAGCATACATTGCATTCTTTTTTCATCCTTTCCCCTCCCCAAAGTCAACAATTTTGAGTGGTGAATTGGAATGAGAGAAAGTATCTGGCCCAGTATACTTCCATGGCTAAGACTAGAATATGGGTCTCTGCAGTTCTAGATACAAATCTTAATGATTGCACAGGAGACAAAGTTGTGTTGGATATGTTCATTGCTTTGAATATTTCTTTGAATAAACGTGGAATACAAATAAATAAACATTAAAAATACAGCTGACATTGTGATTCAAAATGTAAAATTAACTAATATATACCGAACACATCCAAAATCATGAATAACAAAATATATAAAGCTGTAATCCTACATATATTTTTGCATGGGGTTATGTCTGAATGAATTCAGTAGGGCCTCTTCTGAATAAATAATAACCTCGCTTGTGCAACTATGTTGAATTCAAAATTGTTACAGCAATAAAAATGCAAACTGAATAGACATTACATGCATGTTAATGTAAAAGGCAAGGCTGCAAATAAATCCATATCTTAATCCTGCATGAGTACTGT
The DNA here is from genome assembly GCF_051295495.1 of Thamnophis sirtalis. Taxonomy (NCBI): domain Eukaryota; kingdom Metazoa; phylum Chordata; class Lepidosauria; order Squamata; family Natricidae; genus Thamnophis; species Thamnophis sirtalis. The sequence continues at coordinate 40,933,716 of NW_028261388.1, read as the reverse complement.
TGTCCTCGGTGATTTGTTATAAATGTGAAAATAATTATTTTTCAAAAGAACATATGTATCTCTACTAATGAAACAACAGAATCTGAGCATTCCTTTATTCTGCAAATATATTTCTGTCAAGCAGTTCAAATTAGAAAATTCCTAGAGGCTTGAAATATTTTCAGACAAAGAATAAACTCCTGCTATCACTTTTTTTTAAAAAAAGATAAAATATTATACCATCATTTTGAAAGAAATATTACTTTTTACAATATCCTAGCTGTCTGTCAAATTAAATGTTATTATTCAAATTATGACAAGCCTGCTGCTAATGTATTCTAAACATTGTTGGAGAAGCATTTAATTTTTGGAAGACTCATCAGTTAAGAACTGTAGATGTTATGCACAAGTATCTAAGTTCCCATTACTTTCATAAGGGTGAACTTTATGTTAATTGATAAAGGTCAGCAATCTGATTCCTTCCAAGTAGAATGGAATTTGAACAATCAGAATTTCTAAATGTATCCTAGTGAAATATTTTTATATCCTAGTTCCTTTGAGTGTTCTGAAAATCTTTTTAGAATCTTCCTGAACCTTAAAGAATGATAACAAAAATGTTTCTGTTTTTGTCACATTATATTTGTCATATTCCTGGAAACCACATCTAGTATAAAAATATGCATGTGCTTTTAAAGATAAAGAATAAATTTAAATGTGAACTGTCAGTGATTAACTGCCACATCCTTTAGTACCTGGCAGTGCCCATACAATATTTAATTTGATTTTAGATTATTTTATTAAACAATGTTAAAGTAAAAGTTAGCATGATACAAAATAAATACTCTTTAAGCCTCATATTTATTTCCAAAAAATTTTTTAAGTACTACAGAAATCCTAAGAATTTCTTTGAAAAATCAATATGGTGGATAGCTTGTTTGGAAGATTATCAGCTGAAATGCAAATATAAACTGAGATAGACAACAGTTCTGGTGTTTTTTAATTGTCTACAGCAGGGGTGTCAAACTCCTGGCCCATGGTCCAGGAGCTTCATGCGCTAGCAATGCCACACCCACTTTAGCAAAGGGACAAAAGTAACGATACGTCACATGACGCTGCCGTGTTGATGCAAATTTGACACCCCTGGTCTACAGCATTCATAGCAGCCATGAAAATTTATAACTCTCTCATATATTCTGTTAATGAAAGATTTCATCATGAATACAAGTAAAAAGCTCTCATCGTACAATGTGTTCCATGAAGGTGAACCTATTTTATTCTATTTAAGGAAACAAAAGAGCCAAGACAATGTTTATTGCTAATACTCCTGTGGCTCATACTCAGCCATTGCTTATATGATTGGAATCATACAGACATTCTAATGGATTCAGGTCAATGTAATAAAATCTGAGTTCAAGTGCTCTCTTGAAATTTTCCATTCTATTTGTGGGCAAATAGAGATAAAGATAAGGAAAAAGAAGCTAATGGCTGAAAAAAAGAAATCTAGAAACTATTATGTTGCTAGTATTCCTATCTTCCTGTCTTGTGCCATTCTAAGAAATGGGTATCACATGATGAAACATATAATGTTAAAAAAAATAGGGCCATTTCTTCTCCTAAGTGGTGTGAAAAATATCTAAGCAGCTTTATCAGGAAAAAAAATGACTGATGTGAAATGTTCATACACAGTTGCTACATATTGTAAGCTTCTTGGCTTAGAACAGAAAGTCTGATTCCTGCTACTGGATTTTTACACTGTAATCTCAAAGCAAGAAATCTGTTAAACCAGGCAAGAAATATTCAACATCACTGACCACTGTGTACATGATCTCCTCACAAGTAGTCACATACTAAAAGAAATTCATTGTAGTCTTGTTATGTAAGCAATAGTTTCATCTGAATACTACTGGTCTATTGATTAAAAACATTCTCTCCGAAGTAACTGTTTTGTGAAAATAAGTGAGGAAAGGGCCTTTTGCATCTGATATGGAATTATTCATAGATATTTGGTATGTAATGTAGTATTTTTATTGAGTTTAAGTTTATTGTTATTTTTTTAAAAAAATATATAGTGTCTTGCCTTACCAGCTGTTGATTTCTTTCTGTTTTGGGGGGAAAGTTCTTGAAGTAAGGAATTTGAGAAAATGTGGAATTAATTTTATAGAAGATAGAATGATGAGAGTTGGATAGGTTAGTAGTGAGGAAAATTCTGGATATGGATAGAATTTTGGAAGAAGAAGACAAACTGAAAAATAACTGATAAGGGATGAGATATTTGACTGAGAAAAAAAGATGGAGCTGTACAAGGAGTAGGAACTTCATGTTTTAATTTTAATTTAATTTTAATTCCACTTTGAAGCTGAGTGGAACTGTAAATATCTTCAGATGTGAATAGACCAGAAGGCAATTTCTTGTTCCTGTTCAGCTTGTAGACAGAAAGTATGTCAGAGAAAATGTCACCATTTCCATTTATTAGAGAGTGAGGAAACAGACTGAGCCAGGATGCTGGGAGCAAAACTGGAATTGTGATTTTGATGGGCAGAAGATAGTATAGGAAGGAGCATAGGGTAATATTTTACAGGATAAAGTCCTCTGCTATGCCAGTGATTCCTGCTGTGGGCTAAATTATCAGGCCTTGTATTCACACCACTACTGGCAAGAGTCAAGTCTATGTGAAAAGATCATAGTTACTCACAATGTGGCAGAGAATGACTGTGCATATTGGCATATATTACTGAGATCTGATTGGGCAGCAATTATGATGTGATCCAGTCAAAAATCTGCCCTTCTGTGCTTCAGAGCTGGAAGAGTGATTTTCTGTAGTTGATGACAAACCATTTATTATTACTAGTAGCACTGCAGTACTATAATTGTGACTACTTGTGTATTAAGTTGAGCCATAGATTATCTGGGAGTAGTACAGAGCTACTGACTAACTAGCTGCCCAGCAGCTGTCCTTCATGAATTCCTGGGAATTCTTTCAGGATGGATATGAGAACCCTAAGGCCTGCCTAGTTGTGGGGAATTTAAATCTTCATGTTCTGAATACAGAGTGAATTCTAAGTTCATGGTCTCCATGACAACTGGACTTGTCACAAATAATAGCAGCCATGAGTTACACACTGAACACCAAAACACGTCAAATGCAATCTTTTCTTTAGAGTAGGTGTCACTTGGGTATGGAGAACATTAGTATGTGTTTTTCACTATGAAAATGTCACTTTTTGTGGCACATTTTTGGCACCTTGAACTGCAAAATTTCTCGAGATGGGTCTGGCCAAGATGCATGATGGACAGGGAAGATTTTCAAAACATGTTTGGAGATTTTTTTCAGGACAGTTTTGTAAGCAGTTCCATTTTGTACTGGGTTGAGTTCTGAATCAGAGGTCATGGAATGAGATTGCTTTCATATGGCCTCTTCACATTTGGCATTCGGAAGTGGCTTCTTATTTATTAAAGAGCTATATGAGATGAAGCTGCTAAAAAGAGCCATAAACGATGTTAGCCTAAAATTAAAAGTGAATATGACTTCAATTTAGTATGAACTCACCATCAAGCCAACCAATGATGATAAGCACAGTGAAGCATCTTTTCTTCCCCATGTTTTGTAAACTGTGGACTCCTGATGAGTAACTCTGTTTAAAATAACTCAGATTCTTGGGAAAGGATACATAGGATAAAATGGCAGGCTGTCATGTTATGGGATTATTTGTAAATAAGGTTCATGGGAGTGATGTAGTGGCCTAGAGGTGTAGCTTTTGCCTCACAATCAGGAGGCTGTGAATTTGAGCCTAGGTAGTGGCTGATATTTCTCTCTCTGGGCATAATAAGTAATTATCTGCTGTGAACTCTGCATTGGCAACAGGAAGGGCATCTGACCAGTAAACACTCAGCTCCAATCAGTTGCCCTGACTCCACCCCAATGTTAAGGGCTTGCGAGGTCATTAAAAGACAAAATAAATTGTAAGTAAAGTTAATCATTTTTTTCTGGTTTGGGAAGAACAGGGAAGAATCTTCTGATATAATCTGGGTTTATTTATTTTACCTTGGGGAGTTTTAAAGAAATGTGTAGGGGTCTTGCATTGGAAACTCTATTGCCTACAAGATAGATCCACAGCTTTTTGGGTTCCTTTAATCAGTTGTGGTGTTTATAAAATGGATTAATATTTCATTAGGAAACAATATAATGCTGAAAAAGGCAGTAGTGTATATTGTCCTGAAGAAGTCATATCTAAGTCCATGCATATCTGACATTTTTTTTCCATTCCATTTTTACAAAATGTTTTGAGAAAATAGTGGGGATTTAGAGTTCCAGAAGAAATAAATTGTGTAGATCATTTTCAGTAAGGGTTCTGACATAGCAAAGTGATAGAAAGTGTTGTTATTCTGATAGATGGCTTTCATTCAGACATGGATTAGATATCTAAGCAATATTCAATTTCACTAGGATCAGGTATAATATGATTACATTGAAAGGGTTTCAAATAAGAGGCATCATTTTCCAGAGGCTCTCTTTGTACTTGAATTGATAGTTCCTATCAATGATTATGGGATTTAAATAGTTGAATCACTTGAATGTTTCAGTGCGGGATACTGGAAAGCATACATGGAGGGAAGTATGCAGTGAGATACCCCAAGGCTCTGTTTTAGGCCCAGTACTCTTCAACATCTTCAACAATGATTGACCAAGATTGCTATACCTATTCCAAACAATACTGATAAAATTAGAGAAAAAATACTTTGAAAGTATGAATTAAATAGGGGAGAAATATATATGGCAGGGGAAAAAAGTAAGAATTAATGTAAAAATGTTGCAAAATGCAAGAGTTTGAGGTGGATTTAGATTACTAAACTGGGAATTGTATTATCAAGAAGCGGGACTAGCTTGGATGAAATAATGGATCATTGAGAAATACAAGATTATTAACATTGGAGGGTCATGATATGCAACTGGATTGGCATGCTTTTTTGTGCGTTGGTAAAAGTAAGAAAACAGAAAAGAAAATATTAAATGTACAAGTATATATTCAAGAGTGAGATATAAAGGGGGGGTGAAACATAGTTAGGGTTAGGATACATTAGCGAAGATAAGGGAATAAGAAATGATACCAAATTATATTTGGGTTTGCGGAAATACCATCCCAAGGAAACATAAATTGAGATATGAAAGAGACAGCTACAACAATAGAAAAGAAATGGAAGAATGAAAGGAAGTTGGGAAAGAAGAAAGAGGTAAGGAGAGGAGGATAGAAGGGAGAGGAGAAGAAAGAGAGAAGGTGGGAAGGGGAAGAATAGGAGAAAGGTAAGGGAAGAAGGAAGGGGAAAGAGAGGAGGAAGGAAGGAAGTAGAGAAGGGGGAGAAAAGAAAGAGAAAATAAGGTGGTGGTACAACAGGAGGAAGGGATGGTAAATAAAGCAACCCAAACTTTATGTTATAATCTATTAAATGAAATAATAAATATATAAGAATGACAAAAGTAAAGAATAAGAATAATTATGTGAATGTATATTTAAAATGGTAAGAAAACAAAAATGAAAAAAAATTCTGGAGAAAAAAAACATCTTCATCAATGATTTGGACAAGGAGTAGATGGAGAACCCATCAAATTTGGAAACCAAGCTAGCAGTAATAGCCAACACTCCAGAAGAAAGGTTTAAGATACAGAAGGATCTTGACAGACTTGAATATTGGGCACAACCTAATAAAATGAAATAAAATGATGAAAAAATTAAGGTTCCACATTTAGGCAAGAAAAACAAAATGCACAGGTACAGTATGTGGTACCTTGTTCAATAGTAGTAACTGTGAGAGAGATCTTGGAGTCCTAGTGGACAACCATTTAAATAAGAGCCAGCAGTGTGCAGCAGCTGCCAAAAAAAACCCAACACAGTTCTAGGCTGCATAAACAGAGGGATAGAATCAAGATCACGTGAAGTGTTAATACCATTTTATAATGCCTTGGTAAGGCCACACTTGGAATACTGCATCCAGTTTTGGTTGCCATGATGTAAAAAGATGTGGAGAAAGAGTGCAGAGAAGAGCAACAAAGATAATTAAGGGACTGGAGGCTAGAACATATAAAGAACAATTGCTGGAATTGGGTATGTCTAATTTTTGATGAAAATAAGAACTAGGGGTGATATGATAGCAGTTTTCCAATATCCCAGGGTTGCCACAAAGAAGAGGGAATCAAGCTATTCTCCAAAGCACCTGAGAGTAGGACAAGAAGCAATTTGTGGAAACTAATTAAGGAGAGAAGCAACTTAGAACTAAGAAGAAATTTCCTGATAATAAGAACAATTAATCAATGGAACAATCCGCCTCCAGAAGTTGTGAATGCTCCAACACTGGAAGTTTTTAAGAAGAGATTGAATAACAATTTGTCTAAAGTGGTGTAGGGTTTCCTGCCTAAGCAGGGGGTTGGACTAGAATACCTCCAAGGTCCAACTCTGTTATTCTGTAATAAGGCTTCATCCTGCCCATTTTATAAGTAACAGCTAGGACATGTCACATGCCAATTTCAACTGGTCTGTAATTGGTGCCTCGAGACTGTTAAATTGAGTTCATTACCTTACTGTTCCAGGTAGTGCCTGGAAAAGGCTCAGCAATAGTTTTTAATCTGCTGTTCTAATAACAGCTGCAATTCTAGGAACACTGCCAAATCACATTCAGTATTATTAAAAACCAAGTGGGATAAAACAAAGTCATATTGAACATTATCAATATAGAGTTGCAAGCATGGTTCTGCCCATCCATTTGGGGTATTTTCCAACATGTAAGAAGAATAGGGCCAGGAGACAAGACTTTTTCATATTGTCTCTAACATTGTGGAACATGATTACTGCAGAGATTTGTCTACTCCTCAAATGTCCTTGCATTCCAGATCTGCAATTATTTAAAACTATTTTATTTCAGTGACTCTTGGCATTTAGGAAGATTGTAATTAGCAATCTGACTTTAGTACAGTTGATAGTCTATTTATGTTGCTATGTTTCCTTTTATTTGTTATTGGATGTTTATTGAAAAGGAGCCAGAATATATCACACTCTTTTTGGGGGTGGGGGGGAGGGGGATGATTTATAAATAATCAGTAAAAAATTAATACCTATGTTCATTTTCTACACTCACAGCAGCTAAAGTATCATCACTGACCATAGATTATGCTAGTAAAAACCATTTTATACTTCATAGGCCAATTTTGATCCCTTCCAGGCTTTGTAAAAATAAAATTTAAAAAGTTAAATTTTAATAAAATAATCAATTCTGCATCTCCTCTAATATATTTTAGGTAAACATGTATACATCTAAATCTGAAAAAAATCCATTGTCTTATTAAAATTTTTGTTAATTGATTAACAAATATGTTCTTAATAGAATAAAAAGAATCACAATTTACATTTGTACATTTATTGCTACACTGTCTTATTTGCACATAAATAGATAGTATGTTGAGCTTCTAGATATATTAGTATGTGTAACAGTTTATCACAATGTGGTAGGTACAGTCCTCACATCAATTGACAGATGATATAATTTTGAGAAACTTGTGTGATGCAGAAGGAATAGCCTTTTCTGTTAAACTTAAACTACTGTTAAATCAAAAGTATTTTCTAAACCTAGAGGTGTCTTGGTTTATATTATTACTGCTTAGCCAAAGCTACTATTTTAATTAACCTACATATATATATTTAAGTCACTTAATTAGTTTAATTGGTATTGCAGTCTTATTTACTATGGATCTTAAGTATAAAACAACTCTAGCAATTTATTACTGCAAAGCACAACATGCATTTGGAATAAAATGATATGTTGCCATTTTATAAAGCTTTGTAAATCTCTTATTTAATTGAATAAATCTGCAGATACTATTGATTTTCTTTCACCTATCTTATTTGCACCTTTATTAACCAGTATATTGCATTATAAAATGTTTTGTTGCTTTATTTTTCTTTTAATTATCTGATTCTGATCAGTCACAGAGAAAAGAGTTTTCAAAATTCATATGCAAGAGTTTAAATCTGTATGAGGAATATGTCCCTGCTTCTAATGAGAAGTAGCAGCAGACTCATTGTTGACTGGAATAGCAAAAACCAATTGTAGTTGTCTTCAGGATTAATGATTATATAAGCAGCATGATACATCATAATTTAAAAATCAGAATTGTGCAGGCCTTTACCTTACCAAGTGAATTTTTCAACTGTTTGTTCTTTTAATTAATATTAAAAGATGGAAACTACCCACCACTTCAGTAGTTTTATTATCAATCCCAAAACTAGTTGCCATACCTGATGTCATTAGTTTAGTGGTGTTTATATTTAATTGAAGCCCTTTACTGTGTTCGTAAAACATACAGATTAGTGCATTTTCAGATAAATGTGATGCGTATAGCACAGATGATTTATATTTATTTCTCTGTCTTGATCCAGTAGAGTTTGCCTCAATATGCATTTAGTGTATAGGTTAAATCAGTGGTTCCCAAAGTAGGCGGTACTGTTGTATAGTTAAAGTTAGTCCTCGCTGTTACGAATGACAGCTCGGCAGCAGCCAGGCGCGTCTTAGCCAATCAGACGCGCCTGTCAGTTGCCGGGCTGTCAGGTGCGCGAGTCTGCAGAACTATAAAAGGGCAGACTCGTTCAAACTGTCAGTTGTTCAGCACCAGAGCAGACGAACTCTCCAGTCCAGCTGGAGCTGCTTCGCTGCCTCTCTCTACACAGATCATCCTTCTGTTGTTACATTGTTAAACCAGCACCCTGCCTGGTTGTTTCCTGTTACTGTTACAAGTTGTGTTAAAATAAATTGGTTACAGAGTTACCGGACACGAGCCTCTTTCTCATTCCTGAAGATATAATAGGTACCACCCCCTGGCGGGCGGAGGGATACCTTAGGGTGCTAAGAGGCAAGGGTCGTGCCAGAGGAGTGCTGCAGATGGCCCCCTTGCAGGGCGCAATTCTGCCTGGGGCTCTGTTGGCCGCCAGTCAGCTGAGCACTTCCAGCAGGGGTGAAATTCCGATGGAGTATGAAAGCGAAAAGGACATAAGGATCCTGTCAGCAGAATTCAGTTTGTTTACAGCCTAATAGCAATAGCAATAGCAATAGCAGTAGACTTATATACCGCTTCATAGGGCTTTCAGCCCTCTCTAAGCGGTTTACAGAGAGTCAGCATATTGCCCCCAACAATCTGGGTCCTCATTTTACCCACCTCGGAAGGATGGAAGGCTGAGTCAACCCTGAGCCGGTGAGATTTGAACCGCTGAACTGCTGATCTAGCAGTAGCCTGCAGTGCTGCATTTAACCACTGCGCCACCTCGCAGGTTATGCGTGCATTTTAAATTTCACTGTCATCACAAAGATTTCGAGATCTTCCCAAATGCAAGAAAGTTTTTTCTTTCTTTGCTGTCCCTTTCCATAAATCATAGAAGTTATGTAATTGGAGAAGCCCGCCCCCCTTCTCTCCTGACATATTCACACTTTTTTTTTCTCAATCGAAGACAAGAGCCGATCCTCAGGGTCTTTCCTCGGGAAATAAGTCCCACTAAATTCAATGTGGCTTACTTTCCAGGAAGCGCATGGAGGATTGAGGCTTTACTACTCGAATTGGCTTTCCCCGCCTCTGCAATCCAGAAGCACAAAAGACCTTTCTAAGTGAGCATTCTCATGAGGCAGCGAGGGAAGGTTGCTGAGGCGAGCTCAGCTGAGCACATCCCCCCTCCACCAACCTATGAGTCACCTGCCTCTATTAGCATAGTGTCCATGTGATGACTCCAAGCCCTTTTCAGCTGGCGGCGGTGCCTTTTTGGAGTAAGCGAGAACGTTGGTGAGTGGCAGGCACCAATGGATGCAAGAGCCATCTCCTTGTTCCGTATGTCGGTCCCGTTGCAAAATGCTATCCCACCCGCCATCAGTGGATTCTTCCATTAATCCTTGCATGCCGGCCCTCCACCACAGTTGCCTGGAAGAAACAGGTTTCTGATAGGACAGAGCAAGCAGAGCAGTGCTTTGCTCCATCATCCAGAGGAGTTAGGCAAGGCACAAGGGCTGCTATAGCCCCGCTGTCACCTGCTCGAAATTCTCCTTGGCTCCAGTGTTTTTCTCCGTGGTTGCCTTAGAACCATGTACAATGACAGTGGGATGTGAGGAAGAAGAGCCCATTGAATTTTGTTTGAAATGGCTGAAGAGTAAAGGAAGAGCAGAGGAGAGGGTTTCGTCTCCCTGAGGTCCAGCACCCTCCTTTTCTCAGCCTATCTTGCACTGTGAAGGAAGTTTCTCTCCATTGTTCTCTGGGAAGGGGCTCGTATGGAATCTGCATGCATAAGCCCCGCCTCCAGATATGGGCAGGCTCAGAGAAAAAACAGGGGGTGTCTCATTAAACCAAAAACAAGCCAGATTATCTGGGATTGCATAAGTACTCCGCTCCAGCCACCTTCCGTCCCTTTCTTCATGAAGGTGCCAAATGGAGACAGCAGTGTCAGCGGTGAGTCAAAGCTGGCCTGGCCTAGCTTTATAGAGGAAGTGGATGGCAGCAGGGGAAGTGGCGGACTTGTTTCTCTTGTGCCTGGTTTGGTTTGGCTCAAACTTTCTGACAGGCGACCTAATTATGAAATGATTATTTCAGCAAACCCAATCTTTTAAACGTAATCAGCAAGTATTGTTCAAAAAGCATTTGTATGATGAGATCTTATAACATATTAGGCCAACTGCCATATTTCAACTGAAGGTCATAATAATAGCGATGGGCCCATTTCTTCTTCTTGAATGCCATAGTTTTGGTTAATGGTTGTTTCTGTTCTCTGTTGCAAGTGAAAGGTAGGTGAGGAGAGTAAATTCCAGCCGAAATGCAGGGAAGGAAGAAGAAATGAAACTTTATGATTTTCAACTAGGAGAGTCTTCCAAAAATGAAGGGTGGACTTGTAACCATAGATCAGGTACTCTGGGTCAAACCTTTAAAAAGTTTTTAAATTGGATTTTGAATAAATGTGCAATTAATTGTTACATTTTTGAATTTTACTGTAAGTATCTTCCTTCCTTCGCGCAAACCACCCATTCACATGACCCCCCCAGCCACACCCATCAAGCCACACCTATGGAACCAGTAGTAAAAAAAAATTGAATTCCACCACTGAGTGGGGGGCACTGAGGATCAGTTTGTAGCACCAAGGGGGCGGTGGACTGAAAAAGTTTGGAAACCACTGGGTTAAATAAATAAATAGAAGAATCTAGTCCTCCTTTCTTGCTGACTTAGACTTGGTCTGTTTTGCTATCATCTATTCAGAATTTAGTTTCCTATCAAGTATAAGTTTTTAATCACAATGAAATTTCCCAGGATTCCCATTTGATTAAGAACATTCCATAGGTTGTCACTGTTGATACAATCAGACTATAATTTAGGAGATCAGGAGTCCTGTTGACCCAAAGCCAGTCATTTTCTCTCTACCCAAGGAAAGAGGAAATGCCAAACCACTTCTGAAAATCCTTGCCAAGAAAACTGCCTTGGTAGTCTCTGAGAATTGAAAACAATTGCAGGGAAAGATAAAAAATAACATGTAAATCATACATTTTGTTTGTATTATTTGGCTTTCTCAATTTTCTAATGTACATTAGCAATACCGTTGTTTGTTTCTCCCCCTTTTATAAAATCAGCGTTAATATCTATCATTTTCTTTTCATGCAGGGAGTTTCTATACATTTTAGTTAGATGTGAATAAGGATATTATGTGACAGTTTCTGAGTCTTATGTAGATAAACTTCTTCCAATTGTTGGCCACCATGTCACTCTTCAGATTTGCTGGCATACTTTGGTTGCAATCTTTACACATTATTCTGATGCCTACCATAGATGGGTTTCACATCATTTTACCACCGGTTTGCTTAACACCGAAAATGTGAGCATGCATGTCTTCCACCTATGTGCCCAGCCTTCTGCACATGCACTTTGCTTGTATGTGTGGCTTGCACACATGCACATAGCTTTAAAAAATGTGGCTAAATAGGATGGCATAGCGCCAGTTGCCACTATTGGTTCGCCTGATTCAGTCCGAACTGGCTGAGTACCATCATTGATGCCTACATATTTCTACAGATTTTCATCAATTCCTGTAACATTCTCATTTGTTAATTACCAGAATGCTGATCTAAGTTCATCTTCTTGGAAATAGGGAACATATCTTAATATACCCTGAATGTACAGAATTTCAATATTCTCCTTTATCTCTGATCTTTTTTGAAACAATTATTGCTTCTCCCTGGCATCCTACAACATAACAATTTGAATTTGGAAACTTTCTGTGCTCTGGTAGTTTGAACTACTTTCCTTGTTTTTCTATGTCTGTTGTCATATTTGATATCTTTACAGATGTCATTGCAGTACTGCACCATGTCTCTTCTAATAGCAGTCTGAAAGTCTTCATTAAATTATTTCTTGATATCTTTGTCTTTCTTTATTTTAACTTCTGTTATTGACAACTTCCACCATTTGTGCTGATATAGTTTCTTCTATTTCTTGATTTATCTATTATTACAGAAGTTGATATAATTTGCATTCTTACACTATCTTTCTGTCCTAGCAATTGTGCGTTAATACCAGATTGCCTCTTATTCAGAAAGTTGGATAGTAAACCCTTAAGCTAAAATATTATTCAGCATAAAAAAGAGAATGACATTTTAATGTGGAAAGCAATTTTAGATATGGGTTCATTGATTCAGAAAATTGGTTTAATGCAAGTTATCAATATATTTTATGGTGTCTTATACTTTGCTATTGTTTCCTTTTGTTTTCTGCCATAAGTTTATACAAAGTTTAATAATCACAAACAGCATTAAAACTTGCATTACTAATGAAGCATCAGTGCAATATTCTTCTAATCTATCCAGTTCTATTCTTATTGAAGCTTCAGAATAGCTTAGTGTAATGCTGAAAAAGAAGTTCACATATTCAAAATAACATTTTAATTAAAATTAAACTGGCAAGCAATGCTATACTGAAATATCTAAATGTAATACATGCATAATTGCACTCAGAAGAGGGTTTATAAATCATATTATATAACTAAGTACATCAATGTACATCATCATTCTTTGAACTGCAATACTGGTGTGATATTGTAATTGAAGGAAACCATTTAAAATTATTGAAATTAATTCATCATTAATAAAATTTATAAAGGAAACACTATAACATTGTACCAATCACTATCTCGTTATACCATGTGTTATTTTTTTGAATCTCTGGTACTGTGTATAGTCAAATCCACACATGGTTCAGTCTCTGGACCAGTATCTCTCAGCAAAACTAAATTCACAAATTGTTATTAAAAAATAAAAGTAGCATAACATTTGGTGCATGCTTTTTTTTATTCCTTGAAGAAAAGTTGAATATAATTTAGAAAACAATGAAATGAAAATAGCAAATATACAGATTTGTGTGCATTAAATTTGTAGGCTTTGTTATTTTTCCCTAAATGAAATTATATTATGTTTCAATAAAAATTCCATTTATAGAGCATTAATGGCCATAAAAGAGAAGAAGTGAGTAGCTTTAACTATTTAAGAGCACAGTGGAAACTCGGGTCACGACTGTAGTCCATTCCAGGACTTCAGTCAGCACCTGATTTGGTCATGACTGGAAGCAAGACTGACTGTGCATGCATGCACACAAAAACGGTATGGAAGGGAAAATTGCTGTGGCTGTGATTGATTGCCACCCGATGATTTGTTCGTGAACAGAATGAAACATTTAGCACATTTTTTGGTCGACACCCGATTTGGTTGTGGTCAGAAGCATTCGTGATCTGAGGTTCCATTGTAGTCTTCAGGCTACTGGCTTGCAGAAAGTTCATTATAAATATGTTGCTGCTAATGGAAAAGATCTGCCAATTCTTAAATATTTCTGATATAAGGGAAGACATTATGTTCCTATCTATCTATCTATCATCCTTTTGAGGGTGTACTCTTTATCTTAATAGTTTAAAATAATGAGGAAGAAGAATAAATTCAACAAATAATGACTAAATTATATGTAATTTCTAAATTATACATTGTTTAAAATTTGTTCATTTAAATGTTTTACTAGATATTTCTGTATTATTTAAAGGAAAAAGAAAATACAACATGAACTTTTGGAATCTTATATAATTCATATTCTTCTAAACAGGTGGCAGTTGTCTGATTTTCATCACTTATGGTAGCAAAATACTAAATTGTCGTTCTTTAGTGTTACTTTTGAACTCTGAAAATATCTTAACTATTCCTGTTTAGACATCTGAAAAAAACCCCAATCAGGTCAAATTAGAATTTTTTAAAAAACTGTTGATAAAACTATTCATATTATCTTTGAATTAGAATTTTCGATATGAAGTTGTCCTAAGATATGTTTCATATCTTAAGAATCTGCTTCTTGGGATTTTGCTAAAATATTCCTGTTAATTTAGCCTGCATTTAATTATATTAATCACACACAGAGAAATTGGGACACTAGTTAACATGTTATTTAAATTGGGACACTAGTTAGCATGGATATAGATTTTGTGATTTTTTTTTATTCTAAAATATTTAAAATAGTTAAAATATTCTCCAGGTTTTGCACATGTCAGAAAATGATACTAACTTAAACAAAGAAAATCATATTCTGATAATTTTCATAAAATTGTTTTTATTAAAAAGATGGATAAAAACATGATGTACTGTATCTATCTTAAGAGCAACTATTCTTATAAGATTGTTTTTTTTAAAAAAAAAATCCTCTTATTGGAGGAACTCACTGGACAAGTCATTGGGAAAGTAACAGATATTGACCTAACCTTATAGCTTTTAATATAGTACAATTTCTTTTTTCTTTTTAATGTCCTCCCCAGGCAGCCAAGGCCAGTTTCCACTCACACAGAATGTTACAGTTATTGAGGGTGAAACAGCAACACTGACTTGTAGAGTTGATCAAAATGATAACACCTCCCTCCAGTGGTCGAATCCAGCTCAACAAACTTTGTACTTTGATGACAAGAAAGGTGAATATACTTTTTTTTTGTCCTCAGTTGATTATTTAAATAATAATAATAATGTTACTGTTAAATAATGCTTGCACACTTACATTATATTCTACATCATCCTCAGGCTAAAAAAATGTGTAATTTGAACATGATTGTTTGATTGTAAAATTATAGAGTATTAATATTAATTTGAAAAAAAAGTTTTAATTGTTTCCTTTCGTCTCTGTTTTTACTGCTGACTAAAGATGTGACTGGGATCTGTGTTCACTAAGGATAGAGAATTAAGATTATAAGTATGGTTAAACAGGTTAATACAGGTACAACACTTATTACCATGGGTTTCCATTCAAGAAAAAGGTAGAAATGTGAAGAGGTGTGTTACGACATCACCATACAAAAATTGCAGCTTATGTCAGACATCAGGAGGCAACTGCATAATTATGGTGGTTGCATTATGACATAATTTAGCGTGCCATGAACATGTGTCCATAAAAATAGCAAGCAGCCCCATTGTCAGTGGATCATCAGTGATGTATTTCAGAAGACAAAGTTGGCTTTTTTAGTCATTTGGTTAACTACCAGTTCTGCATTGTGGAAATATGGAGGACTACCTTTATCTTTGTACTGCCAAAATAAATGCTGCTTCAGTCTAATATCACTATTTGTAAGTACTGTACTCTCCTCCATTTGATCTGGGGATTTGCATTTGCCCTACCAAGGAAAAATTGTATGTTTCTATTTTTTTCTTTCATTGAATTCCTTGTTCATATACTTGCTGTGCTTGATATAATATAAAATAATAGTATCAGTGCCTATTATGCAGCTCTAAGGAGAGAAAGAGAGAGAGAGAGAAGAAATTTCATGCCTTGAATTTATATCTTGTATCTGATCTGAGAAGAGATTTGGGGAAAGAATGAAAGAACAAAGAGAAAAAATAGCAGAAGAGAAGAGGAAGGGGAGGGGAAAGGAGGAAGAGGAGGAAAAGTGTGATACAGAAATTCTTTCTATAAAGGAATATTATCCCTGATAAATAGAAGTTTGATACCAGTAAGTTTATTAATGTTCATTCTCCCAAACAACACAATTTTCTCTCCAAATATATGGATGCATACAGTATTTCTTTATTTAAACCTAATCATTCTAATAGTCTAAGTATGGAACTAACCTATCAAATCTAACTTACCAATTGTGGAAAATCCATTTGTCCCATTCAAAAAAAATAAGAAAAATTATAATTTACATGCCTTTGAAAAGAATTTCTGAGTTTTTGGTTTTGTTTAATGTTTTCTTTAATAATTTGTTATGCGATGATAAAGGAACATTTTTTCCTTGTAACTGTACTAATGTTATTCATTTATGTATGTGTTTGTTAAATTTATTTGCCATCTATCTTACTATGAAGCTGCTCTAGGTAGTTTACAACAATGAAAATAAATGTAAAATTAACAGTAGAAAAGTATTGGAAGAACAGAATAAACAATTACAAAGAAAATAATGAGAACACAGTGATATGAGAATAAAAGATGGGTGGGTTGGGAAGCAGGGAGCAAGGGTGGTGGTGGGATTTACTATCAATGTAAATCCCACCACCAGGGTGGTACTCCCACATTGTTAGTCAATATTCCTACAATGTTATTCAGTAGTTGTGGAGGACTGTATTTCCATTCATATACAGACACATATAACTGTAAATTATTAGAACAATATCAATATACCCACTTAATATGCTATGATTTTTTTTACATCCTTTTTTTTTTAATAAAGCATTTCTTCCTGACTAGTGTGCATATATGCAATAGAGCTCATTAAAACTGTTCTGTAGGGAGAACAAGGCAGGCAGGAACTGAGGCAAGGCAGGTTGAAAGCTAACAACAACCTTTATTTAACGTTAACAAGGCCAAAAGCAAGGCAAACCACGAACCGGAAAACAGCAACATTTGACAGCTGACAGATCTTTTATACAGGAACTGTCAGATGCTGAACCAATAGAACGGCTCCATTCTCCCACCAGCTGGCTGCTCGCATCTTAGCCAATCAGGAGCCAGCAGTGCCTTTCAATGGCATCGTAGCCCTGAGGACTTAACAAAAACTAATAGCTTTATAGTAGCTCACATGTTATGATGTCCGACTTCTGGAACAGTATCCCAGCCCCAACTTTGCTATCCTTTCCACAGGGCTTGAAGACCTCTTTCTTTCCACTGGGCCCTAGGATATGTTGGTGTACATTTTTTTCAGAATTGAGTTCTGTAAAGATGGTTTATAATACACTTTTCACTAGAGATATTTTTTAAAAAAATGGTACCTCACAAAGTTATTATTGAGTTGGGCAACCTTAGAAACCTAATAAGTTAATTCTTTTCAATTTTAAACAAAAACCTTATATCTTCATAGAATTGCATTTTTCCTAATTGCATACTGGTAATTCTAGTTGCATTTTATTGAATTAATTAATTACATTGATTATGGTCACCCGTTGCAATAAACTATGGATAGCAAAATGCACAATTTAAACAAAAAATGAAATAAAATGCAGTATCCTGGACTGAAGCAACAATAACAATAAAAACATAACAAGGATTCCACAACATATGAACAGAACTAAATCTTAAGAATTTTCTAGAACCTTAAGAGACTGGGTGCCATTTGTAATTTTAGGGGATGCTTTTCCAGAGAGCATGGATAAAAATCTTTAGTCCCGTGCAGTGTCCAAATATAGTTGAGTGGATCTGGAATAGTTCCATTATGCCAAACATCTGAACAATGGGAACCAGTAGAGCCTTAAGTAGGCAGTTCCTCAAATATCCAGGCTCTATTTTAAATCCTGACTAACTCTTACGTTTAGGTTGTTTGCTTGTTTGTTCTGGTATATACAATATAATATTACTAAGAGAAAATACAGGAAAAGAATCAGAAAGAAAGAAAAACAAATTTATAAGCTTATAATAGTAAAATGTCAAAGTGACATTGGATCATTAAAATTGTCAAGGTGACATTAGATCATTGCTGCATACCGTACTATGATTTGGGTTGGGTTCTTGTGCTAATTTGAAATTTCAAAGACATTATTAAGGTCAAATTAATATTCAATAAGTAACTAAAATTGCCAGTATAAAACATCAGATTATATGGGCTAAAGAAAAGAAAATAACTATTACTTACAAAATAGATTTAGGTTTTATCTTATTTCGATTCCACCGAGGAGTGGAATAAAGCAGCCTGGATTTGCCTCTTTGTCTGTTCAAATCCAAAACAGACCCACAATGCATCATTTTTAAGGTAGAATAAGCCTGGCAGAATCTCTGAAATTAAATATGCAAATATGGATTTTGGCAAATCCTCAGTTTGAATGGTCAGTACCAAAGCTCAGTAATTAATTTTATACCAGTATAAAAATAGAATGTTCAATAAGTATTTTGTACTTTGAACAATACACCTTGCAGAATGACAGTGAAAAACAAGTATAATTAATCATGTTACTATAAGTGTTCAATATTTATTTACAAGATTTGTACAGCTGCATAACTCATGTAGTTGTTACTCTGGGTGTTATACATCAAATAAGCATCTCCTAAATAACATTGCAAATACAGTATCACCCAAAAACAAAACAAAAAAGATTTTTTTTAAATCCTAGAGAATGAAAGAAGTCAGGGCTATCCTATTATAAAGAAGGGGGCAAACCATACTAAAGAACAGATAACACACAAGAAGGACACTTCCTAAGTCCCATCAAATGATATTGTCTTAAGAACAAACTTAATTCATATCTAATCAATAAGAACATGTAAGATGGGCAGAAATAATCAGAGACAAGTGGTCCTGCATAGTCTACAGTTTTGTGTTTCATGGGTAATGATAATGATAATCAACACCATAAATGGTATTGAGAAGCCTGCTGAGAGCCAATGCAGCTCCCAAAGTAGTAGTACTACATGGAAAATTAAAACACTAACCGAAGAACCCTAGAAAAAGGTAGAAAACCATCACAATGTGCTTCTCCCTCAGTCCCTAAGCTGGCAAGAAGGATACCAGGGATCACAAAATAGCTGTCAGAAACACAATGCAAGTATAATTAAACATGTTAATGTAATTGCTCAATATCTATTTATTTAGACTCAACAGCTTGGGTAAATATAGTTCTAAATATTAAATATTCCATCCCCAAATTATATTGCACCTAAAAACCAAGCAAATCCCCATCCCACCCACTAACATCTCCAAGTACCCTCTACATTTTATCAGAATCAACAGGCTCAAACATATCCCACATGTTTAATTTTTAACTTAATAGTAATAATAAAGAATAACTTTATTCTTCAGATCCTGAGATTAATTTCTCTGACCACCTGTAAATGTCCAGCTCCTCTTTCCCAGAAAAGTTGAGGTCACTTTGAGCAAGGGCATTGGCTAGCAAACATTGAGGTACTGTAGAAAGTATTCCTTTTGAAAGACTCTTACCAGTATTGTCAATTATCATAAATACATATGAGATTTAATATATTAATGTATTTGTGTGTGCCACAGTAGTGATACAAGATTGAGAAAACATAAAACAATTTGTTCATGTTTTCCCCTGAAAAGAACAGGAGGAATGGAGAATGAGATTAACTGGCACGTCTTTCTATTTTTCCCAGAAAAATCCCAAGCACATAGCATTTAGTTTGCACCAGTTAATTTGTTTGATTAAATATTTAGCAGTACTTTATATAGTATTGTTTTTAGAAAATTAGTGACAGCCCAATGCAGAAAAGGAAAACAAAGGAACTTAACACACACAGTAGCTATAATGAAGAATGACTCTGATTTCTGTGTCTTCAACATGTGAATCAAATATGTACAGATCTTAACTTTCTTGTAATGTTCATTCAATATGTGAGAAGTATTTTGCTGATGGTCATCCCTTGGTGATTCATCATAAACAATGTTATGCAAGTGCAATTTCGGGTTCACATACCACTCTTGTACAGCTGTCAAATTATTAACATGTAAGTAGAGCTATGATGCTTCAGATTTAACTAATTCAGTTCTTGCTCTAAATGCTTCACAGAAAATGTTTTCATGAGTTCCTATTTTTTCAAAGGAAACATATCTTGGAATATTTAAGGATATCAGCATCTACTTCAATATCTTTTAATATAAATAATGTCTGATTAGCATAAAATTGGCAGTTCCTCAAACAACCAGGCTCTATTTTGAATCCTGACCAACTCTTATATGTAAAAAAAAACACCTAAAGATTCTTTGTTTGTTTGTTCTGATATATTCAATATAACATTACTTATAAGAAATACAGAAAAAGAATCAGAAAGAAAGAAAAACAAATTTATCAGCTTATAATAATAAAATGTCAAGGTGACTTTAGATCATTGAAATTGTCAAGGTGACATTAGAGCATTGCTGCATACCGTACTATGATTTGGGTTGGGTTCTTGTGCTAATTTGAAATTTACAAGACATTATTAAGGTCAAATTAATATTCAATAAGTAATTGAAATGGCCAGTATAAAACATCAGGTTAGATAGGCTAAAGTAAATAAAATAACTAATACTTGCAAATAATGTTTTGTCTTATTTTGATTCCATTGAGAAATAGAATAGAAAGAAATTTAGCAATATTTAAGGACATTAGCATCTACATCAATATCTTTAATATAAATAAAGCCTGATTAGAATTGGAAGGAAGTGTTGAAATTAAAATTACAAAACAAAATACTTACAATTTGTTTCATTTGGGGCATATATTAGGGTTTTTTGTAAGATACAATTGTATTGCTTATTTTTATATTTTAGCAATGAAGTATTTTATTACGACAATAGCTAACAGAGGCATGGTGAGTCATGATGTATTAAGAAAATATGCCAGAATTTGTGTTCTGTTTGCATCTGGTGTTTGTGAAACAGAACTTCAATGAAAGTGAATGTTAGGAAATAGTAAGGTTTTTGAATGTGAAAATATCTGCTGTCTATGGATTAAAATATTGAGTTTTTACAATATCTTTGTGGTCATCAAATTTCCTTAAAATGTTTCTTTTTGTTTTCAAAGTTTAAACATGTTTGGAATGGTTCCACATCCATATATCAATTGGAAATAAATAGAAGGAAGAATTATGCAATAGATATGAAACTTTATAGTAGCTTGATTTGTGCTTGTTTTAGTAGAAATGATCATATTACCATTTCTATTTGAATGTTCCAGACTACCCATCTCACTTATGTTGCAATTGTGATCCTGGCTTCCTTGAAGGCATGGTGTGGTTATCATGACTTCCTGCAGAGAAAAAGACACACCCACACAGCTTATATTAATAGGCTTTTATAGACATTGCCTGTTGGGAATCAATGTGTTTGGAATCAGAATGGTTGCTTTTAGGACGCAACTGGAATGCTTACATGTTAAACATAATAACAGCTAAGTGGGGTTCCTATTTGCTCAGAAAGATAATAGTTAAAATAGTCAACTAGATCAAAACACTTTTGAGTTTTGTAATGACACATTACATTTTTGGTCTTTTGTTTAAATCAGTAGGATTGCCAAGAAAGCTACTCTCAATTTTCAAAAAAAATATTTTTTTCTATTTTAGATTGTTTTTGATTTATTAAAGCTGAAAATATTTTTATTAGTTCTGAAGAAATAATTTACTTACTGAGCAAAATAATGGTGATTATAGGTATTAAATATGAAAAGGTTTTGAATAGATCACTGAAATAGATTCACAAACATTTTCTTAGAAAGAAGATAATAATAATGATTAAAGGAGATTCAGTTTTCATCTTTTAATATCATTATATGAAATTGAAATATTGTAACAAAATTGCTCAGTTATTTATATATTGCATTACAGATTTTAAATAGTGCCAAATAAAATAAAGTCAACAAAAACTGAAGGATGCAAGTGTTCAGAAGTTTTTTTATATTTTGAAAATCAATTTTAGATAGAGACGGAACACAGATGATACAGAAACAGATGATAAAATTATGGTATTCAAATATATTTCTCTCTCTCTTGGACAAATATATATCCCAATTCCTATTTACATGACAAATATTTGCAGAAATATTTCTCATGTCTATATAAGAATATATTAAAAATGGTGCATACTATTATAATGAGTTTATATAACACTCTGTATAGTATTACACTGAGATTTTTTTCTGGTATATTTTCTCTTTTCAATATTTTCTTTGGTAGAAAATATTGCTTTGTTTTGTTTTTATTTATTTTTTTCCACATATGAAAAGTAAAGTTTAGATAAATTAATCACCAGAAAATTTGTGTGAATGTCAGATCATTCACAGCACACCTACAGAAGGTTGACTTCCTATGAGTCATTTAAATTAATCACAAAGCATAACTTCCTGTCAAGGAGTTTTGCCAAATAAGGATAAAAGCAGCCAGGAAACTGCAAAGTAGTATAACATCTAATGTATAATGAAAATAAGGTATAACAAGGGAAGAAATCTTTAGAAAAAGCTATGCAATCACAGTAAAACTGTGATTTAGATAAAATAAACTAACAGATAAATGTAACTTCTGGTGAACAGTGTTAGACTGAATAGTGTTCCAAATAAGCTGAACCAATTATTGTGGCTAAGAACAAGGAGTCAGTGAGCAGATTGGTTCCTTCAACTCTCTCCAAACAAGAGAAGATGCAAGATTGTCCAAGCCATGCTTCATATGGTTGCTTTCATAAGAGGCTGCAAGGCAGTGGTCTATGGAGGATGTGAGAATAGGAGCTGCCATACTTTTTTTGGAGCCTTCAAAGGACAATAAGTTTGCACAGTCTTTGCTAATCACATTTTGGAAATTGCCTATTAACTACTTTAAAAATGTTAGACACCTTCAAAACAACAAGGCTAAAAACACTGAGTGACTACTTTTAATATTTAATATAATAAAATAAAATTGTTTCTTTAAAACCTTGAAAAATTAAAAAAAATAGAAAAAGCAAGGCAAAATTTGGATTACAAAAACAATTAAACAGATTAAGAACACTGAAAATTTTGAAATTTAAGACTGAAATTAATTCTAAATATTTTTGTGTAAGAGCTATTTTCAGTACTAGAAACATAACAAAATATATAATAAGCAAATTATAATGATGTTCAGAGACACTTTTGAGGAATTGCACCAGGACTTTGAATTATTGTGTTGTCTTTTCTTAGGAACAGTCTGCTCTCAAATAAAGCTGTAATAGAAAGGGATTTGCAATAAGATCTATCTGAGAATGTGAACAAGCATTTGTCCTTAGACGTATAAAACAACTGATGAGGCTTTAAAAATTAATTAGGAAACAAGAATGCCAATCCTAGAGAGTAATTGAATACTTCCTTCTTGGTGGACTTAGAAAAGTGACTTAAAGGTTTGAAGAAATTGAAGAAAAGAATCAACATTTATCTGAATGGATTAAAGAGCAAGATTGTTTTAAAGAAAAGGAAGGAACACCATATTCAATTAAGATTAAAATGGAATATGTTATTATTTTGGATGGTTCTTTATGGACGTGCTGACATCTGGATTGAAAAAAATGTTGTGCATTATTTTAACCTGCTCCATCATTTTATCCATTGTCTAGCCACTGCAGGATGAAGGCCTCTTCTGCATGTTTCAACCAATACGGTCTTGGACTTTCTTTTACCAATTGGGCAGGAGTGGGTTCCTGTACTGGTTGGTTCTGATTCACTGTGTGTGTGCTTTGTGCACACTGCACATTGCGTGTGCATTCACAGTGGACTATAAATTGTTCTGCGCATGCACAGAAATATGCCGGCAATGGCAGAAGAGACCAGGGAACTGGTTCGGGGGCATGGCCAGCTTGGATCGCTTCCAGTTCTGTGACCCAAGTCAAATCACCACTACCGGTTCGGCCAAACTGAACAGAACCATGAGCAACCCAACTGTGCAATTGGGACCACAATAGTAAATAACTACCACATATAAGCATGCAAGAAGGTAACAGCATTCCTCATATTTAGTTTCTTCATATGTTCTGTGCTGTGACATGATGTCATGGTCACATGACTGTGAAAACATCTTTATTCAATGCTGGCTGTTTGGCTTAAGAAAGGGAGATGAACACTGCCCCTTATAGTCAGTCACTTTACTTAAGAAGCTAAAACTCACAAAGACATCTTTATCTTTACCTTTTTTTTAATTTCTGAGGGGGGAAATGCTATGAAAAAAAATATTTCCAATCATTATGTGCAGATTATATTACATATTGACCAGTTTTCATAGAAATAACAACTTAATTATCAAGGTACTTTGTTTGCTTCTTTGTTTAAAAATTGGAAACACCGTAGGCTGTTGTGCTAAATAATATACACTATATACACTATAAAGATCAAACTAATTACATATTGAATCATTGTCCCTGAAAAAAGGAAAATATATTAGTGTATTATCAACTTTATTGGCTATGATACCAAACTGAGAATTCAGTTCACACATTCTGTAAACTCATAATATTGTTTATTTGATTTCTGTTAAGTGTATTGTGGAAACCAAGCCAATTTTGGTTTATTCAAAACGTGTTATATC
The DNA here is from genome assembly GCF_051295495.1 of Thamnophis sirtalis. NCBI lineage: Eukaryota > Metazoa > Chordata > Lepidosauria > Squamata > Natricidae > Thamnophis > Thamnophis sirtalis. The sequence goes on along the minus strand of NW_028261388.1, from coordinate 40,909,223 downwards.
AACCATGGCTTATTGCAGCATATGTCATACTTTGCAATATTAGACCCGCTATAATAATGAACAAATTTGACCATACCCCAAATAAATAATAAAATAAAAATGTAATAATAAATAATCAAAATCAAATGAATTACTGAATATAATTACTACTATAATACAAGACCTGGCAATATCTAAGAAAAGAAATGTTGAAGAAAGAGAGAGAGAGGCTATTCTGGATACACAAGACCAAGCCTTACGAACAAATACATACAGAACCAGAATTGAAAGGACAACAATAGATAGCAAGGAAATAAGCTGAAGAAACAGTGGACTACCTGCTTATATGCTACAAGAAGATTGCAAAGACTGATTACTGGCATGACAAAATATCAACAATGCTGTACTGGAAAATCTGCAAGAAATACTATTTGCCTGGAAGAACTGGAATTTGTCTGGAAGACCATAAAATAGAGATAGTAACACAGTAGAAAATGAAGAGGCTAAAGTATTCTGGGACTTTAGAATTCAAACAGACAGGCATCTGCTGCATAACAAGACAGACTTACCAATTGTCAATTAGAAAAACAAAAAAGTCTGGATTGTGGACATGGCAGTGTCTGAAGCACAATAAAAGGAATGGGAAGACAGCAAATTACAAATACCTGCAAATAGAAATGGAATGACTGTGTAAGAAGCAAACAAAGGTAGTTCCAAGAGTAATTAGGAAGTTTGGGTGCAAACCCAAAACAACTGGATCACCACTTAAACACCATCGCCATTGGCAAATTCATCATCTGTCAATTGCAAATGGCAGCTTTTCTGAATGACAACATCTGGCTGACTATGTGATGAACCGGTGATAATATTACCTTCGGGACCACTTTCCAAGTAGGAATTGCTGCTCAACAATCTCAACAATTGATATTTGTCCAGATAAACCTCCTGTTGGTCAACCATATTCAGGCAAAGCAGTACTGACAAAATTTACTCCAGACTGTGCTTCCCATACTGCCTGTAAATGGGGAGGATTCCCTAGACAAAATAAGAGTAAAGTCTGTCAATTAAAAAAATATCTACTCCCCATTTGATAAATCCTTGATTAATATGAATCCATTTATCATACATATAACTATTGAAACAATACAATAATTATTATCCTGACTTCACTAATTTCAACAATTTCAAATATTTATACAATTTCAACTTAATATTATTTAGAATCAACTAACTACAGCTTAGAAAAAAATCTACTTGCTCTTCCTCCCTCCCATTTGTCCATTCTTTTTTTTTTCTTTCCCAATGATATTCAAATTTCAGAGCTAAGGCTGGATCACACATAAAACTTCACAAGTTTTCTTTCATGCATTTCTATTTGGTTGGAAACCATCAAAATAAGTGAGTGATGATTGATGAAAAGATAGGTACGAATAATGTAGTCTGTCAAAATAAGAGTTTTAGATCCCAGATCCGACTTTAAAATGTCCTGTAAGCAATACCATTATCCCAGATGTAAGTTATTAATTAATGGTTATCATAATATAACAATAATATATTTAATTGATGAGTCATACACAAGACCTAGGAATTTTTAAAACTGAAATATAAGATCTTTCTGTGGAAGCACTTTGATATTTCGTGTCAATCCTATTGTCTTCTGAGGTAATGACTTGAAACTAATTCAGAGTGTGTCATCCAGTGCATAATTATCTTTGCACTAATATTCAAAAACAGAATGTGGTTGATTTTGTTTAACTTGACAGCCATGTTTCTCTGGCTCGATGAATGCTATCTGGCATTCTTTGGCTGCTCCTATTGCATCAGCTTTAATTAGTTTTTTATTGCTGTTAATTTCACAGTCTTTTCATTTAATAAATTACATCAAAATGCCTTAGTTTTTGTTGTATCAGGTTTAATTAGTTTTGTGGACTGCTTACTTGAGTTTTGATTTGGCTTTTTTTTTTTGAAGGAACTTATTTCTGTCCTTACCCCAGCAATATAGCCAACTATTTCTTTTATGAAAACATTTTTCTGTTCATTGTTTTTCTTAATAAATTAACTTGCTAAAATCAGAATTAATATCTACAGCACTAATATCTAGAAGTCCAGATACATTAAACAGAACTAATGGAAGGGGCTTTTCTTTTTTTTAAATATTGTGTGATTGCCTTGATATAAACAGTCTATGATATATGATTGTATCATTCATTCATTCATACATATACATACATACATACATACATACATACATACATACATATATGTGTGTGTGTGTGTGTTTGTGTGTGTGTGTGTGTGTTTGTGTGTGTGTGTGTGTATACATACATACATACATTCCTAAATTATCCTAAAAATACGAGTTCCAGGTATAGTCCTAAAAGAAGAAACAGACATTGCTATATCCAAAATTTATTGCTCACTTAGCTTTTGTTAGCCTCTGCTAACATCATCAGAGTGTAAACACTAAAGAGATATCTGCCTTAATATAGGAATTAAACCTTCATCGAGGTGGTGCAGTGGTTAGAATGCAGTACTGCAGCCACTTCAGCGTACTGTTAGCTGTTTGGCGGTTCAAATCTCACTGGCTCAAGGTTGACTCAGCCTTCCATCCTTCCAAGGTGGGTTAAATGAGGACCCAGACTGTTGGAGCAGTATGCTGACTCTGTAAACCACTTAGAGAGGGCTGAAAGCCCTATGAAGCGGTATATAAGCCTAACTGATATTGCTATTGCTATCGATTAATATGCCTGATGTAAAAACGACAAAGCTAATTACAGGTGGGAGGCGGGTGGATGGGTCTATCACTCATGCAATGGCCAAATTGATTAATGGTGTCTAAAGGCAGATATCTCTTTAATGGTAGTTTTTACAGTCTGACAATGTTAGCAGAGACTAACGAAAGCTAAGTGAGCAATATATTTTAAGTTCTGGAGATTGCAATGTCTGTTTCTTCTTTTATATATATGGCTGTCACATTAAATCATTAAAAACAATATAGATTGATATGTAGTACATACACATATCACAGACCAATCATACTGTCTGAGAGGGCAATAACTGAATAGCAATATAGTTAGTGTTTTCTGTATTTGTTTACGACTCTTAATGACTCTCCAGATTTTTGCAGTCCTTAGATATCATAAGCCTACATCTTTGCAATAATGTATAGGATGTGATATCTGTTACATTTTTAAAAAAATAAAAGCAGAATCTCTTTCCCTGTCTTATAATTAGTCATAAGACTCAGGACTTTATCTATTAAATCTGGCATTTTTTATAGTTTTTGTGCATAAAACTAACTAGATTTTCCAATTCCATCAGTGGTTATAAGTAGACACTGGACAAATAGATAGCTGTATTTTTTCTTATCTCCTTACTTTACACAGCATGAGTTCCTAGATATTAAATTACAACACTTTATCCCCATCAATGTAGTCAATAATCTCAGTAAATGAAATTTGCAGCCTAGAACATCAGGCAATTCACATTTATAGCCACAGACTTAATGGCTTATTGTTATTCTGAACACTCTGATGAGATAATATTTTATTTTTTCTTGACCTCAAATTTGATCTTTGCTGTTTGCCCACAGTAACAGTATTTTTAAAAACTATAATAATATCTTAGATAGTTTCTGATCCTTTGCATTTCATCACATTTTTTTTTCATTTTAGATGAAATAATAATGGTGTAATGTCCCTGATTTATTATTTGTTATTCTTGTGACATACAGATGCTGAATACAGGTCATATTTAGGCAAAGGTGAAGTTGTACAAAACTGACAAAAAACTTGTTGAATTTAGGATTTTATTTTCTCAAGTGAAGAATTAAAGGTGATAGAATTACAAGCAGTTATACAGCTTTTATCCAACATGCCGGTACTACAACAGTAAGTTAAATGCTTTGTTTTAAAATGGGGAGGGGCTTCTTTAATGTCCCAATCCTTTAAAATACAAATAAATGTATGTATGTATGTATGTATGTATGTATGTATGTATGTATGTATGTATATATATCAGTGATGGCGAACCTATGGCACACATGTCACAGGTGGCACACGGAGCCATTTGTCACGGCTTGTGAGTTCATCCCTTTTAAAGCCATTTTTCCCTCCCCAGGCTCCAAAGGCTTTATAGGAGCCTGGGGAGAGTGAAAAGAGCCTCCCCCGCCCCCGGGAGCCCCCCCCCCAGAAGCTTCATGAGCTTCCCTGAAAAAAGCAGAAAAAAACGGCCCTAGGGGCAAACCGGAAGTTAGGGAACAGATTTCTGGTTTGCTCAGAGGGTCATTTTGACTGCTCCAGAGGCTTCAGGGAAGCCTCCTGAAGGTCCCTGAAGCCTCTGGAGGCTTCTGGGGGGCGGGGGAGGCTGTTTGCGCCCTCCCCAGGCTTCTATAAAGCCTCTGGAGCGTGGGGAGGGTGAAAAAAGCATGCATAAAATGGGAGGAGCACCAGTAGTGCACACATGCGCACTGGGGATGGTCGTGCATTGCATTATGGGTGCATCCCACCCACACATGACCCCCCTGCGCTACCCCCATTTTGATTCAGCATGTCATATGTTTAAATCCTGCTTCTTCAAACTTAAAAAAAACCACCTTTGGCATTTTGAGATGAGTATGTAGCAAGATATATGTGTGTGTGTGTGTGTGTGTGTGTGTGTGTGTGTATGTATGTATATATATGTGTATGTATGTATGTATGTATGTATGTATGTATGTGTGTGTGTGTGTATATATATATATATATATATATATATATATATATATATATATATATATATATATATATATATATATATATATATATATATATATATATATATTGCTCCTTTAAAAAAAAAATGAGTTAGAAAGATCAGTCCAGATAGGCTCACTGTTACTACTGACAATTCCTCAATGATGTTCTAATAATAGAACCAACTCTATTGCTTGCAAGTTAGCGGACAGATATATGCTAGAAATAGAAGCAATAACACTGTTACCATGTAAATTATTTTATTCTCCTTGCTTTACTGGTCTTAAAATGTCATATAGCTAATTATTAAATTATCATTTTATAGAAAAAAAACAGTAATTTCTCTGAGGCCATCTACTGATTCTAATTGAGCAGGCATTCAGGTGTACAAAGCCTAAGTAAAATTTATTTCACCACATTGCTTCATTTTAGATCACTATATCTATGAAAATAATAATGGTGTAATGTCCCTGATTTACCACATTGCTTCTTTTATTATGCTTTATAAAGCCAAAAAGATTGCCATATTGAGGGATAACATACTTACACTTTCACCTTTAATAGCACTGACAAATTTAAACCAAGTAACATGCAAGACAAATCTATCTAAACAAACATAAGAGTTTATCTAGTTCATTTAGCAATTATTAATGAAAAAGAACCTAATTTTGCAACAAAATAAATTACAATGCCTTCAACTTTTACCTAGGGAAAATATAGTACTTTCATTTATTAAGTATTTAAAGAAAATAATTTGAATAAACTATTTTTTTAAAAAAATCTGAATTTTATATTTGTAAAGAAAGTCTCTTTACCCCTATGAAAATATAAATTACTTATCTGCCTTATATTTTTTTAAAATGGACATTAAAAAAATGAATTCACATTTTTGCCCTGAACAATTGGAATATAACTTCTTTTTGTTATAATTTACAAAATTCTTAAGTACAATTTGTGTATGCATAATTTGTTTTATTGTTCTTCTTAGGTATTCATAAATTCAACGTTGACAGCCTTTTAGATAATATTAGATTCTAGTAATAATAATTCTGCTCTAGGCATTTTTTTTTGCAATATATAGGACTCCAAATAAGAAACAAAAGTAAAGTAACTAATATTTCATAGTACCTGTAGAAGTGCAATGTTATATCATTAATTAAATGTTATTAATCTAATTCACATGTAAAATTCTTGCATACACTTTTAAAATTAATATTAATTGCACTAACAAATGAAAGTTTAGGACCATTCTAGCACCCAGGGCATAAGCACCAAGTAAAATCTTTATAGCTGTCTTTATAGCTGGGTACTTTGGGCCAGTCACTTTCTTTCATCCGACACACCTCACAGGAACCTTATTGTGGGAAAATAGGATAAAAGAGTATGTTCACTGCCTTGAAATATTTATAAAATAGAAAAGATAGCAAATAAACAAATAAATAACATCAACATCTTATTCTATGGGTTATGAGGACTTCAAAGTGTCCCATGCTTGTTCTTGTTTTGACAGAAGGTAAATTCTTATCTATTCTAGAGCCTTCTCAAAATGAAATAACAGGACAATGTAAACTTCCTTATTTATATTTTATAGCTTACTTTGGATCATGCACAGTGTTTTTTCACTTTTTTTCTAACCTGTTATCATTTCCACTTTGTCTACTACTCTCATTTGATTTCCTTTCTTCCTTATTGTTATGACACTTTTACTGCTTCTCTTTTTCATTTTTTGAAATTGCAGTATTACTTCTAAACAACCTGGACTTCTTGTTTTCTGCTACCAACCTAAGTAAAAAACATAGTTCATTTCCCCCCTCACTATTATGACAGTGGATTATCGGATTATCTGCCTTCTGCATTCAGATTATCTATTTACCCGTAGCTCAGTGGTTCCTAAACTGAGTGGTTCCCAAACTGAGCTTTAAACAGTCCATCTTCTGCTCGGCAAGTTTCTCCTTTCCATCTGAGAATTAGCTAAGGGGAAGCTACCAACCTAGGGGCGATGCCCTCTGCAGCCAACACAATACACAATCTTTTTTTCTTTGCTCTCTTAGAGGCCCCCTGCCATCCCCCTTGCCTCTTAGCGCCCCTAAGTCATCCCACTGCCCCCCAGGAGGTGGTACCACCCACTTTGGAAACCACTGTCATAGCTTATTGAAATGTTCAGTATCTGTAACCTTATTTTACTGCAGTATAAACAATAAACAATTACCTTATTAATTACGGTATAATTACCTTATTATAACTACTGTCAACTATATAGCTTTTTTTAAAAGTTTATATTAACCTCATTTTCTGTATTCTTGTTTTTAAATCCATAGATGTTAGGCAGACAGAAAGGCAGGCAGGCAGGCAGACAGACAGATATATTGTAGTGGCAATGCAAAAGAACTGCTATTTTGATTTATTCTTTACATTTGTTTGAACTGATAATAAAGCTTAAAATCAATTTATTTACTGGGATGTTCATTATCTCTGGATCCAAAAGAACTAATTACCTGGGCAGCTGATCACTGCCCTGACACTTGGCAAAAGACAGATAGTAGATAAATCTGGCTCTGTTGTTTGGCTTTAGCTATATTTCTCAGATTTTCTATAACTCAGAATTCAGGGAAAAGTTCAATTAAATATTAACTTTCATTAAGCTTAATCAGTTTCGGAATTCTGTAAATGGAGATAAATTTCTTGGGTGTATAATCACACATGGCCAAATAAAATATTCAATTCAAATCTGAAGAGTTTTAAATAATTTTTTAAAATCTGTCCACCATTCCTTGTAGAATATGGTTTGACACAATATTTAAATTAGGATATAATTTTATCTTCAAAAGATCCTTAACTAAAGGGACAGAATAGATGGTTTGCACCTCAAGAATGTTATGCTTTATTCCATTTATATTTAGATATAAGAGTTCTAAGCTATGGTTTTATTTGCAGCACTGGAAATGCTGCCAATTTGAACCAAGAATTGAACCAGATCTATAACTGTCAGAATATTGTTGTAGATTTTCTGAATATTTATGTATCTACATACACCCCTGAAACTATTCTTGAAATTGCTTCACTCAGTGCGTCTTAGCACAATTGGATTCACTATATAGATGGTATTAATTGGGTTAAACAATTTACAAAATGACAGCACTTGCTGAAGGTACAAGACAGTGTAAACATATTTTAAAAATGACACCACCTATCTCCTATTTACATCACATGCCTTTCAGCAATTCCAAGAAGGCTCTCCACCCATTTGCATTATGCATGACTCTGAGTGCAGGGATAAACCTAAAAGTGGCCTCATCGTCTTTCAGAAGAAGTGCTAACAACCAGATGATGCAAAGAATATAACTCCACCATTCAGTCAGAACTGAAGCAGCTTCTCATATGAGAAGCCAAACAAGAAAGTCCATTTGCCTTTAAAAAAAATCTTTGGTATACCCATGACATGAATGACCAAGAATCTTCATAGACATATTAAGAAATGTGTAGCTTTGATGGAAGAAATGTTAGAAGTTGGGTGTTTCTGATTATTAATTTTGAAAATTGTATGGTGATTTTCTACTAGATTTAAACTTTTAAAAAATTGTGAAAAATATATATTGATTGAGACATCAGATATAGACTATTTGAGTTCTCTATAAAACCTTATTTCACAGTAAAAACAGAGTTGTTATACCATTTATTATTTTTTTCTCTTTGTTAAAAATGTTGTACACGCATATAATAAATTATATTGAAAAAGAAGAGCACTTTTGTACGACAGCATTTTAATTAATGTTTCCAGTCACAGAACTGTAACAAGCATTAGATAGCCAACCTATAATTATATTTCCAAATATGGGTAAAAAGTTATAGTGAATGAAAAGAACTAAAAAATGGGTTGATACAAAACTTCTCATCAGTGGTGAAAAAGGAATGGAATAAAGCAAGAGTCTCTACTTTTGGGAAATATACTGCCCACAAGTCTTCAGTCTTTCCAAAAAAGATGAATTTGGCTAGGATTTCATATGCATAGCAACAATGCCAGGAATATATTTGCTCATCAGCTGGTCATAACTGACATTGAAACCACAGTCATATCTGAGCCTGACTGAAAATGCCCAACATATGCCTAAATGTGTATGCCCAGAATACCTGGTTCTTCTATATATGTTGTTTATATATATATATTTATTTCGTTGGCACCTCTATCAAATTGTCTTCATTATATTAATTTTGTTTTACAATTTTTATATTCTTCTGATTGTCAGTAAAAATAAAAACAAGCTAATTTTTTTAAAAATGAAGCCAAGTTTTAAAAACCTGATGGTTTTTCAGACCTGTAAATTGTTTTACCACTTGTTAGCCACCCAGCTGTTCTTGATTTAAAAAATGCATAATTGTTTAGCTTCCAAATTCAAAGTTATCTGACTTTATTTCTGTCAATGTAGTAATTTAACTTAATCTGATTATGATTGCATTCTAGGTATACCTTTAAATGCTAATTCAAATATATTGGATCTACTTAAGGTAGTCATACTCAACTTTGGATTCAAAACAATGTAAAATAGAAAGAAATGCTTATTCAAACAATTTATATTCAAAATGTATAATAAATGTTGTTTAAGAGTAAAATATGTATGAAATAAATATAAATATATTAACACAGCCATGCAAAAGATAAGGAATTCTATATTTTGTATTTTGTAAATGCAACAATGTCAACCCACTGGGTAGACCAAACCATAAAATGAATTTTACTGGAAAAGAAGAATTATTTGCTCATCTTGGTGTTTGCAGCTTTTGATAGCACAATTCATAGTATTTTTTTGAAATTCCCCTAGGAGCTGGGAATGAGTGGCACACCTGTGCTAGTTTACTCTTTCTTCCTCTAGGACAGTACCAGTCAGTGTTGATGGGAGGGAGTGGTACAATCCTCAGCCCCTGTTCTATTAAGTTTCACTAGGCTTGATAGCAATAGCAGTAGCAATAGCAGTAGACTTATATACCGCTTCATAGGCCTTTCAGGCCTCTCTAAGCGGTTTACAGAGAGTCAGCATATTGCCCCCAACAATCTGGGTCCTCATTTTACCCACCTCGGAAGGATGGAAGGCTGAGTCAACCCTGAGCCGGTGAGATTTGAACCGCTGACCTGCTGATCTAGCAGTAGCCTGCAGTGCTGCTTTTAACCACTGCGCCACCTTGGCATACAATGATCCATTGTATGTTCCTGTTCAACATCTGTGTGAAGCTGGTGGGTGAAGTCATCGAACAATACAGGATAAAGTACCATTGGTGATACCCAGCATTCTATCTACATTCCTGGATGGCCAAATAATGAAGTGTAGATATTATCTTAGAGCCTGCAGACTGTGGCGGTTTTGGTGGAGAACAATGGGTTTCAGCTCAGCCATAGCATGCTTGAGTGGATTTGGGCATTGGGGTCCTCTGGTTCTGGAAAATTTCCATCTATTGTGTTTTTGTGAGGAATTTAGGGGTCTTCCTAGATTCCATGGCTTCTCTTTAAGAAACAGGTAGCAGCCATGACTAGAAGGGTGTTTGCACTACTTTGTGTTACATGCCAGATACTCTCATTCCTGAACCAGAAAGTTTTACTGATAGTCACACATATCTGGTCATCCTCAAATCAACTACTGGAAGGGTTTTTTTATATATGGATGCTCTTGAACAACATTCAGAAGCTATAGCTGCTACAGAATACAGTGTTGCAGACAGTTTTGTGTCTTTTTATCTGTTCCCATTAAATTGCTACTCTGTGATCTCTATCCATTGACAATTTGCTTCCAGATCCAGTTCATACTGTTGATAATGATATAAAGCTTTTCATTGCATAGAGCTGTGCTATTTGAGTGACTGTTTTTCTCCAGTTGTGTTTAGCCATCCCATTAAAACTGGCAGGTCAGTCAGGCTCTCAATCAATCTATTATGGAGTGTCATCAGGTAGGAACCCTTGTTTCTGTAATGGTGCTTGCCCTTTGGTATATCATGACTCCAGAAATTGCATTGGCCCAGACTTTTCCATAAAGCCTTAAAGACAAAGCTTTGTCACTTGGCTTGGAGATCTAGATGTATGACAGAGCCCATGCAACATTTATATTTATTTATTTATTTTGTTGCTGTTTCAATTTGTTGAATTTTGGCTACTGATTGTGGGCATGTTGTTTTTTTATATCTGCATTATGTGATGTTTTTCACTTTTGTTCGTCTCCCTCAGTCATGAATTTAAGCTGGAGAATCTAAATAAATAATAATAGAAAAAACTTTATAGAACTAGATTATAATAGCATAATTTTGCAAGTATGACTGTGTTTTACTTACTCTCCTCCTTATACCACAATCAATCATGGAGGCATTTGGCTTGGCTGAGTCACTACATAAATTTCTTCCCAGGTATTAAAAATACTTCAGCTCTCTTTGCCTTTGTAACAGTTTTCTTGCATATCTCTGTAAAGGTCAGCTCTCATACTCTGTACACAGAATGTTGTTATTTCTTTGATTTGTGGATGATTCTTGTGCAAACCTCTTTCAAATATATCATTTTAACTACATTTCATTCATTTATTCAATTTCAAATTAAAACAGGCTAATAATAGTTTGGAGATATTTATGCTGGTATGTCATATAATAATGTGCCTAGAGAAAATATATACATTTATTGAATATAATGGATTGTTTATTTTTTTATTTTTGCTTACAATTCTTTTTCCAAACAGTTCTAAAGACATAAACTCACAGTTATGTGTTTGCTTGTAAACAAAGACTTCTTAAAAAGTCTATCAGATTCTGAACTTCAGGTTTTCCAGTTAAATTTCATATAGCAGCAAAGGCAGTGATTGTTTATTTATTTGCATCTCATTATTTTATAAATAACTCAAGGTGGCAAACATATCAAACACACTTTCCTCCTCCCATTTTACTCACAACAAGCCTGTGAGATGGCTTCGGCTGAGAGAGAAGGACTAGCCCAAAGTTGGCTAAAGCAGGACTTGAATTCACCATCTCTTCACCACTTTCTAGTCTTGTGCTTTAACTACTAGACCAAACTGGTTTCTTTTCTTTTCTTTTCTTCCTTCCTTCCTTCCTTCCTTTCTTTTCTTATCCATCCATCCATCGATCTATCTATCTATCTTATTTCTGTCTCTCTTTATCTCCCTCCCTCCTTCCTTCATCCCTCCCCCCTCTCTTTTACCAAGGGACCACTAGAGAGACAGAAATCAAAGCAGTGTAACCTGATGCCCTCAAACTCTGTCACCTCAACTCCTCAGGCAGCTCCAAGTGAGGAGTGAATACTGAACAGGTGTGGAAAAGCATTTTCTCTCTTTGCCTTCATGTGGTCACCAGCCAACTGAAGGAGCGCACAATTGACAGAGCTGCACATCACTCAACTTCTTCTCATGTCCCCTGCAGCATGTTTATTTTCATTAGATTTCTAATTTCCAATTGATTCCACACAGACCATACAGGAATAGCCAAAGGACTGAATGTAGCCTGGGGACCCTGAAAAGTCCAAGTGTACTTTAGAGTACACTTGAAAATAAAATGCCCTGGAATGGGTTACAATATGAAAATGTCAAGTTCAATCTAAACCAGTACTAAACCTTTAAACTTATTTAAATTCTCAATTCCACTCAATTTGTATTCAAAAACATTGCCTCTTTTCAGTGAAAACCCTGAGATCAATGCTATATCTCCTAGCAGTAATAATAGTTGTATTATTAACTTCAGTGCATGATTCATCAACTATCTGTCTGAGTAGAAATCAACTTCCTGCTGGAGATGCTACTGCACATAGAGTTCACTGTAGTTCAACCTAGAACTGTGTAATCATCATGCAGAAGGATGGAGACTTATTTGTGGGCTAAATTTAAAAAATAGCAATCTCCTTTGGTGGGAACATGTTTGATATTGTCGCCATAAAAGTAAAATTATTATTTTAATTCTAAAATAAAATAATAAAATATTAAAATAAAATAATAAAATACTATTTTATTATTTAAGGGGCAAAATGTAGCTCACTTCTTGGAAAATGTGAATATGGTCTAGCAGTTTCTGTCATAGAAGCATTTGGCATGTATTGAAGGTATTACCTACAGACTCCTTTGAGTCAAATCAATGAAAGTGGAATGGAAACATTCCTGGGGTTAGCAGTTTCTCTTGCATCATCCAAATAAGAAAATTATAATAAAGGTCCTAAGGATATACTTGGCTGGTAATGATTAGTAGATTAATGGTTGGTTTCTCTATAGTTCATAAACTTTGCACAAAGGTCCCTCTGAGTTAAAGTCAATTCAGTCCAAATTTCTGATTTTAGTTGCTAATGGATTCTTCAGCTATAGCTTGCTGTTCTTTGTTAAATAGCAATAGCACTTAGACTTATACACCTGCTTCACAGTGCTTTACAGCCCTCTCTAAGTGGTTTACAGAGTCAGCATATTGCCCCCAACAATCTGGGCTTCATTTTACCCACCTCGGGAGGATGGAAAACTGAGTCAACCTTGGGCCTGGTGAGATTCAAACTGTCAAATTGCAGGAAGCCGGCAGGCAGCAGAAATAGCCTGCAGTACTGCACTCTAACTACTGCGCTACCATGGCTCTTAAATGCCTAAACAAGATTCTGTTAGTAGAGGTCTGCAAAAAAAAATTTTTTCGAGAGCTGTTTTGGTTATTCCACGTAATATTTATGTTTTTTGGTGCGCTGAATCCGAAAATGACCTCCATTTTGTCATAAGACATCACGTTTCTTGACAATTTAGGTAACTATGTTAAATAAGACAATACCTCAAGATAAATGGAAATAGACTTATAAAATTAATGTTTTATTACAATATTTTCATGAAAATCCTTTTTTGAACTGAAATGAGCTTACCTCACAAACTAAACTCAATTCTTCTTCCTTGTGAGGCTTCTCTTGGTGCATTTACGCTTGTGAGTAGCATCTGGAATATCTTTCAACAGCATCCAACAGTCGTCTGCCATCATTGTAATGCTCCATTTTCCCTGGTATCTCCTTTCCATCTCTTTAATGTCTTGGTGGAATTGTTCACCTTGTTCCTCACTCACAACTCCCAAATTTTCAGGAAAGTAGTCAAGGTAGGACTGGAGGAAATGCACTTTTAAATTCGTCAGGCAACCTAAAGCTTGAAATGGTTTCAGCATTCTTCCGACGATCTTTTTGTAGTGAGGATCTTTGTTATTGCCTAAAAATTTCTGTACTTCTTTAAATGCAATCCACCCTTCTTTTTGAGGCTCTGTCATGGTATTGACAAACTCTTGATCAACTATAAGCCTTCTAATGTCTGGTCTGATGAACACACCTTCCTTCAATTTTGCCTCCAACAGGCATGGAATCTTGGTGACCAAGTATTTGAAGCATTCTCCATCTCTTGGAAGTGATTTTACGAATTGCTTCATCAATCTCAATTTTATGTGGAGATGTGGTAGAAGAACTTTATGGGAAGGTACCAAAATTTCTCGGAGAACCTTTTTTCACTGACTGTTAACACCCTCGGCTGCCAACTCTTCTTGGTCCAGTGATTTTGTCGGTCTCGACTGTCCCATAGACACAGAAAACAAGGGTATTTGGTATACCCAACTTGTTGCCCGAGCAGCATGCACAAGACCTTCAAGTTGCCACACACCTGTCAACCATGGTCTTCATATTTAAGTTTACGAAGAACCAATTCCAAGTTCTCGTAGGTTTCCTTCAAGTGTACGGAATGACCTACAGGTATGGAAGCGTGAAAACCATTCAGAGTAAAACTGCTTTGAGACTTTTTTTTGAAGAATCTATAAAAAGACATCATTGCTCTGAATCATATTGGATTTTAAATTGACCCATCAGACCTTCGACATTGATGCAATAAACCAACTTGTCTTCCTGGGTAAAGTAAGGAATGAACTCCTTTTCACGATGTCTGAACCATGAAGTTGACACTCCTGGCAACAATAAATTCCTGCTTTTCAGCCTTCATCTGAGTAACTCAGCGGCATCTTTGGGAAGATTCAAGTCTCTTACCAAATCATTCATCTGCTCCTGAGAAAACAATTTTGGTCTTGTATCATCTTCAAACTCAGAACTTGATTCGTCATCTGGTTCAGGTATGACTTCACGTTCATCGGAGCTAGGTGTCTCTTCCAAGGGACCAGGGGGCTTGGGTACTTGTATAACTGTGCGTTGGGGGGTGAGACAAATTGCTGAGTGAAGATTGGGGTATGAAATGGAATGCTTACATTTTGAATTAAACCCTTTCATGTTGCATGAATAAAAGTAACAGTCATTGCTATGGTTCTTTTGCTCTCGCCATGCCATAGGAATCCAATAACAGAAAGATTTTTTCTTACCCTTGAACCAGTTTCGGAGGTCCTCATCACACCGTTTGCACACTTTATGAGGCACCCAAACTTTATCTTGATCTCCAATTTTTAGTCCAAAGTATGCAAAGTATACTTTTTTCACAAAGTCTAATATTCTGCTGTTGCTTCAACACTGTATATTCACCACAGATGAAACAGAAACTGTTTGGTGAATTAATACACTTTCGCGAAGCCATAACAACGGTTGAAGAATGACAAGCTAACATGAATTGCGATGAAAAAATGTGAACAGCCTAGAACCAAGAACCTGATGATGATTCATGCACAAGTGTGGCATGCAGGAAAGAGCAGCTCTGTGTCTGTACACAAGAGGTCACAGTACTGGCCACGCCCCTTGCACTGGAGATGCTGCTACCTGCCCTGTGTCTCCCTCCCACTGGATTCTTCAGGAAAGATTAACCCCTTCTGTCATTAGAAGCACAGACTTAAAACTTGCTTAGCTTATGTATATATTGCTGACCATCAGATTTACAGTGCTATATATTTTTTACATAACTCGGACAAACCCTTTAAGGGTGTTTTTTTTTTTGGCATTTTATATCTTAAATGCATTTATGTGAATTAATTAATAGTAATTTGGACTTTAAATTTGGTTAAAAACCCATAATATAAAAAATACCCAAATTTTAAAAAAATGATAAATTTGAAGACAATTTTGCATATTGCGGCAAAACATGGTGTCTAGGAGTTTTTTCAATATTTTATTTGTTTTCAGGACACCAAAATAATGGAAATTAGATGAAAATAATCAAACAGACAGTCACAGACCTGGGTAATGAAAATTTTGTCCGATTGCAATCATAATTAGAAGACACTGGGCCTAACAAGAATAGTCCATAGAAGATTTACTTTCTTTTATTCTCCTCTTTTATATTTATTGTTAACTTACTGTTATTAACCATATGCATTCTAACCATAGCTCTTAGAGTTTGTTTGGACTTGATTGATAATATATATAAAGGCACATATACTTTCCCTCTGTTTGTGTGTTTGTGCGCGCACACACACACACACCACAAAATGTAGGGGGAAAGTATGTGTATATGTGTATGTCATGTATACTTTTCCCTCTGTCCCAATATATGTACAGTATGCTTTCCAAGGAACTTTTTCTCAGCAGTGCTGCTGTTGTCAATTTATCATTGCAAAAATGCCAACCGTTCTAGAGTGTTCCTTTAAATTGTTCCCCATTCTCTCTAAGCATAGATCATAAAACTATATCTGACTAGGTATAATGTGATCAAATGTGAAGGATCATAAAACTAACTCTTAGAAAGGTGGAAAGGTTTTTCAATCTACTTTCTGCAGGGAACAACAGAGTCCTCTCAAGAGAGAGCTTGTTATAGAGAAAAATGCAATTGCTGAAAACAGTGGGAGCTTTAAACTTGTAAAGTCATGAAAGACCTAAAAGAGGCTATGAAACCAAACTAAATAGGTCCCCAGCAGGAGATGTTACCTATAATATATTTCTCTCCAGGTTGACTGAGAAGAAGTAAAGGAAGGAGGGGAAAAAACAGAAAATAAACTATTAAATACACAATAATGTTATGAAGAGGGAGTTCTTTTGAAGGGAATGAATAGGAAAAAGGAGACTAAATAAATAAAATGAAAATAACAGTAGAACAGGGGAAAGAAGCAGCAAGTTATGTAAAAAGGACATCAGACATTAAAATTAAGTTTTCTTATGCTTTACACCTATTCACCAATGAATTAAATCTTTATACTTCTTTTGGCTTAAGGGTGACATTTTTTACTGCATGGCTCATTTGAGAGCTTCTCAACAATTGGATGATGTCAGAGCCTAATTGGAATCTGATTTTAAAAAATATATTTTATATTTTATTTGATGTAGAGTTTATTTTTTCCCCAGAAAAGTATTTGGTGAGGCAAATTATTTAAGGACAGTGAAAGACATAAAAATCAATGACAAAGACAGTAGAAGAAATATGCAAGGAAGCAGAACAAGTTCAGACTGTAGAAAGAAGTAGTGGAATGAAAAGAAGAATAAAGAAGCATATATATATATAAGGTCTCTAGTCTCCTGGAAGCACCAAGCCTGAAGATGACGAATGAGACTTCGTCGAAACGTCGCCAAGACATCTCCAATTTTACGCGGGAGAAAACCCGAATGACTAGAGACCTACATACTAACACCTGCGAAAACCTCAGAAAACATATATGTATGTATGTATGTATGTATGTATGTATGTATGTATGTATGTATGTATGTAATTATTAAAAATAAGTTGAGAAAAAACCAAAAAGCAATAGAAATGTGATGAAGAGGGTGTGGAAAATGTAATGTATACATGATAACATGGAAGAATAATAATACGGTGGACAAAAATAACTATGTGAAACACCAATTGATCATATGCAACCTAGACACTAATCTTGCACTTTTAGAGTTTATTGTCCTAAATGTTTATATATGTAATTATTTTTTTGCTAGTGTTGTTTTTTTATATTTATAGTCAACATTTATCTCCATCCTCATATCTCCTCCAGAAGAAAAATCTCTGTTAAGACAACACACTTTGTAATCGCAGTAGCAGTTAGATTTATATACCACTTCATAATGCTTTATAGACCTAAGTGGTTTACAGAATCATAATATTGCACCCAACAATTTGGATCCTCATTTTACCAACCTTGGAAGGATGGAAGGTTGAGTCAACCTTGAGCCGGTCAGGATTGAACTCCTGACAGTCAAAGAGTTAGCCTGTAATGCTGCATTCTAACCACTGCACCACCATGACTCCTGGTTGACATGAAAATGATTATACTTTATCTCAACACAATTTTTTAAAGTGTCAATAACTGATCAATGACTAACTAGATTGAGATTAAATTGGACCCCAGAACTGAGAGATTTTTTTGGGAGAGGGGGAAGAATTTGTGTTACATTATTTGGTGTACCAATTTCAACTGTTCCTGGATTCACTTTTTAATTGAACCACTGCAACCTGCTGTACATAGGGCTACTCCTGAAGACCATACCTAAGCTGAATGCAGGGACATGCTGTACTATCTCCCAGTAGGCAATTGGATGAAATCAAGGTGAAAAATATTACCTATAGATACCTATAGACATATCTATAGGATCAAGTTACCACATTCTCCTAAGAACATTATCTCCTAAGAACAGAATCACACATGTTGATAGGAAGGACATATTCAGTTCTTCAGGTCCCTTCCTTGAAGCAATGTCATGTTGTGAGACCCAGAAGGTGTGAGCAACCCTTTGGAATTATCTTTACCCTGACATGCATCATGTTTTGATCCTGCAGGTCTTTAGGAAGTAGTTAAGATGTGGTTCTTCATCAGGACTTCAGGAAGGGACCTGAGGGATCTGAATGTGACCTCATTAGTATAACATGTAAAATGGGCAGATATTCTTAGGAAAATGTGGTAACATGATCCTATGCCATGTAGGTGAGATAATTTAGTACCATGAATTTCATCCAGGTGCCTACTAAGAAACTATCATTTTATAGAATAGAGATGTTGTGTGGGTGTCCCCATTCTTAGATGTTATAGTAGATTCCTCCATATTTGTCATTTATTCTTTAGTTAATTTTAATGATATGTTTTATTTGCATTGTTTATTTGATTTTCTGCTTTTGTTTTTTTTCCCTATGAAATATTGTTTGAGTTGAAATGGGTCATCTTCACTGGGTTGAACAACCATATACTATGCATTCAGAAAGTATTCAGACCCCCTTCGATTTTGTCAATTTTGTTATGTTGCAGACTGATTCTACAGTTGTTGAAATTCATTTTTTCTCATAAGTCTATACATAATACGTCATAATAACAAAGTGAAAACCTAATTTTAGAAATGTCTGCAAATTTATTAAAAAGAAAAACTGAAATATCACATTGGCATAATTGACACTCAACTCACTATTTTGTTGAAGCACCTTTGGCAACAATTACAGCCTTAGGTCTTCTGGGGTATGACACGATAAGCTTTGGACACTTGGATTAGGAAATTTTATGTTATTCTTCCTTTTAAATCCTCTCAAGCTCAGTCAGGTTGGATGGCGACCATTGATGGACAGCCATTTTCAGGTCCCTCCAGAGATATTCAATAGAGTTCAATTCAGGGATCTGGTTGGGCTACTGTAGGATGTACACAGAGTTGTCTCTAAGCTACTCCTATGTGATCTTGGCTGTAGGCTTAGGATAGTTGCAAGGGAAGTTTCAGCCCACTCTGGGGTCCTGAGTGCTGTGGAACAGGTTTTAATTAAGGATATCCCTGTACTTTGCTCCATTCAGCTTTGCCTCAACATTGATGAGTCTCCCAGTCCCTGATGCTGAAAAACACCCCAAAAACATGATGCAACAACACGATGCAGCCATACTTCAAGGTTGGGATAGTATTGAGCAGGTGATGGGCAGTGTCTGGTCTCTTCCAGACATAATGTTTAGAATTGACGCCAAACAGTTGAATCTTGGTTTCATCAGACCAGATAATTCTGTTCCTCATAGTCTGAAAGTCTTTCAGATGCTTTTTTGCAAACTTCAAGCAGGCTTTTATGTACTTTGCATGAGGAGAAACATCTCTCTAGCTCCTCTGCCATAAAGCTCAGATGGGTGGAGGGCTGCAGTGATGGTTGTCTTTCTGGAACTCTGTCCCATCTTTAGAGCTCAGTCAGAATGACTATTGGACTCTTAGTCATCTTGATGAGGTGCAGTAATGCTGTTTTCCTTCTGGGCACCTTCAACATGTCCTGCAATAAGAAGACATTTCTAATTGTATGTAGAATATGAAGAGTAAATTTGAACAGCTCCTGAATGTGCAGAACGTGATATTTGAAACAATCTGAACCAGAGTAATAAAGGAGCTTTTATTTACTATTAGGACAGGACTGTGAAGTATGACAATCCTTTAAACTTTTCACAGTTGTAACATATGCTGTATAATTTTATAAAAGTATAATTTTCTTTCAGTTTTTGTTGTGATTCTATCAAGGACAGAGACTTTTTTAAATAAAGAATGGTTTGTCAATATTTTTAACAGCCTTTGAGAATGACAATGGTTTTTGAAGGTGTTGATAAATTCATTAAGGATTTGTCTGCCAAAATAAGATTTTAGAAATAATATACAATTATTGAAGGGTAACAATTAGAAGAGATTAGCAGGATTAGGGACGAAATAGCTTGTTGGTTTGATTCAATAGGCCTAATAATATAGGATTCCAATATTTTCATGTTTTCTTGTTCATATATCCATGATGGTGAACCTAAGGCACAAGTGCTAGAAGTGGCATGCAGAGACATCTCTCTGGGCATGCAAGCCGTTGCCTGTTGTTCTTCTGGGTTCCGTCAGGCCGGCCAGCTGGTCTTCACATGTGCGGGAGCATTGGAAATCAGAGGAACAGCCACCTGATGCACATGTGCGTCCTGTTAAGATGATCTTCCAGTTTCTGGCACATGCATGCCCATTGGCCAGCTGGTCTTCACGCACACATGCACACCAGAAACCAGAAAATCAGGTGGTCAGTGTTCATGTGTGTGCCAGAAACTGGAAGATCATCTTCCCTATGCACACATGCACACCAGACAGCTGCTGTTCCAGTTTTCGGCATGCATGCACACTCCCAAAAAGCTTCACCAACACTATCATACAGAGTCCAGACATATAGATGGTGACCATTATTCTTTTAAGTATAAAGTATAAAATGATTCTTTAACATCCACTTACCTAGAAAAAGAGACCTGATAGCCTAACAAATTATTCTATACTAAGGTATAACTTCCACAAATAATCCATGACTCTATGCATTTATGTTTATCCTGGATTAAAATTAGTTTAGGATACTGTGTCATTTTGCTTATTCAGAGTCAGGTTGTAATCCAACCTACATAAGCAAAGATCACTGTATTATCTTTCTCAATGCCACAATGTCACACTTCTCAGGGAACCAAAGAATAGAAATTAAAGTGTATTATTCTTGTAATAATAAACCCCGATTATTACTTTATGCAAATAACTGATATTTAATAAGAGGAAAAATATTTAGAGTACCTAGAACCAATGCTAAATTGTTTTTCTTTTATAATGGACTGAATGTTTGGGAGATTGATAAAAAATGTTGGTTTGTTTTAGTACTGAAAATTATTTTATTTTTCCCTTAATTTTGTCAATAATCAGTTTTTATTACATACAGGAGAAAGCCTTTTCTTCCAGTAACTATAATTTCTAAAATGACTTCCAGAGATAATGAAGTCTTTAAAACTTGTGAGTGGCTTCTTAGACATCAAGTAAACACAGTATTTGCTATATTAAAATGACAAAGATCAAATGTTTAGGCAATCAATTGTGCTGTAAATTCTCACTATGAGGCATATTGGCTTTCATACTCATTTATCTTTAGCGACACTAAGTGGAACAGTTATAATCAAAGCTATTAATAGTATAGTACAATTTCTGTAGGATTACAAATTGATTTAAAATGTATATTTCACAATATATTCATTATGGTTAAAAAAATAGCAAAATGTTCATTCTGTTCCTAGCTATTAGAATGATTTTAAAATCCAACTACAGTTCTAAGGCAACACAGGATTGTAATTTATTTAGTTTATTGTAAGGATTTCTTTGTTATGGAAATAACATCAAGAGTCTGGATGAAGATTATCATTACAAATATCTAGGCATCCTTCAAGCTGGCCACATCAGATACACTGAAGTCAATGCAAAGGTTAGACATGAATACATCAAGAGCGTGAAGGAGATCATAAAGTCCAAACTAAGCAGAAACACCATCAAGGCAATTAAAATTAAATCATCAAGTCCAATAATTGTATACACCACTGGAATGGTGGACAGGCTCCAAGCAGCCAAATGGAAAGAATAGAGGAAGTATAGGGGGGGGAAGCCCCCTCGTTCCTTGCAGAACCTTATGACACCCATTTAACATCTTAAATTATGAAACTTCCTCCTAAAATAGGCCCTGGTCCACTCGAAGATGATGATGATTATATTTATTCAACCGCTTCCAATTCTTGGCAATTCTATAGGCCAGGTATCTCTGCATCTTTTTGCACTACTACTTTGACTCATTCTTGATATATCACTAATTGAATTTGCACAAGCATGAATGAAATGTGTCAAAAGCTGATCTCGGTTTAAACTTAAGACAGTTTTCTCCAAGTTGATGGCTTGCATGTAAGAAAAAGAATGAAATTAGAAACTATGAAACTTGTACTTATTGCTAAGAGGTACAAAGTTTGAGAGATAGAGAAAATGTTTGGTTGCAAATAAAGTTATTATTGTGATATAACCCCAGTTTAAATATATGAAGTATATTCATGTTAGTAAACTGTACAAATTTGAGGAAACTGTTTTTAAAACTTTTGGAGATTTTTTTTAAAATAATAAGTTTTACTTCAAAGTGCTTTTTCATAGTTTACTTGGATCAAGCATTTGTTATAGTAACAATTCGATCTCGCTGTTTCTGCAGTTCTGCAATGGAAGTGTGGCCCCATCACTCAAAAATGTCTTATTAATAGAAAATTTCACATTTCTTAATGTGCTTGATGATCCTGTCCTAACAAACCTGTAAGGGTTTTTTTTAAATATTTTTCTATAAACTTCAACATCTTGTATTACAGCTTACTACAAACGGTACTTGTATGTTGGCCCAGGTAATATTTAAAGGGACAATGACAATTCTTGTAGCTGGGAATACAACTCAGTAATTGGCATGTTACTATAAATCCACAAATTTGCTCCTATGATTATTGATCATTTGTTAAGCATACGAAAGTTATTGGCTCTGTCCCCAGAATTTACACCTTATCAAAACAAAAATTGTCAATTTTGAGCTTGGTGGCTGGATAAATATAACTCTGGAAAGGGAAATCAATAGTTGTCTGCTTGTTTTTTTTTTGTTTTTTTTAAAGGAAGCACAATATTTTTGAGCAACATGCATTCACTTTCTCCATTACTAGTAACATATGCCTGAGACTGTTGTAGAAGTAAACTAAAAGAATGTATTCTAAACTCATTTTATAATTTTTAATCTTCTATTTAGGACCAGAATAGGTACAGAGGCATTTGGTTTAGGTCTTTAAGTTAATAAAAAGCTTCAATTTTAGACATTTGTGGAGTGTGTGGGGGTATTTTCAAATTATGCTCCTTTATTTTTTGATATCACTTTATTGATTTTTTTCAGAGAAGCTTGGTTTTATTTTCATGTGTCATAATACTAAAAACTGGAAGGGATATGAAATCTTTAAAATAATCAGTGCTGACACCATGCATGATTTATTTACAGCCTTTCAATACATTTAATTCATTTCTAAAAATACAAATTCATACAGGAAGAGGAACTAATGCATTTAGCACAATTCCAGTATTCCAAAAGAGCATTATTGAGTTTGGGTTGCTTGTCTGCATCTGCCTAACTCTCTCTCTCTCTCTCTCTCTCTCTCTCTCTCTCTCTCTCTCTCTCTCTCTCTCTCTCTCTCTCTCTCTCTCTCTCTCTCTCTCTCTCTCTCTCTCTCTCTCTCACTCACTCACTCACTCACTCACTCACTCACTCACTCATATCTGAAACCTGACTACTTCATACATTTTCGTGTCATTCCATTTCAGCATCTTTTACAGATTCAGCACTTAATCTCACCTATGCAAAAGGCATTAGTCAATTAAATTGTGTGGTACCCTTGGGCATAAAGCAAATATTCTCATTTCACAGCCAGGGAATTTTCCTTCTGGAATTAAACATTCTCAGAAGGGGAGGGGGAGGATAAGTGAATGTCTGACAGTGACTCACATTTCAAGCAGGACTGTGTCTCTTGCTGCCTTTATTTCTAATTAAATGGAGTTTTGCCTGGAGATAGGATTTAAAATACCACTAAAAAAGTCATATGATTTTGATAGTTTGCAGTTCTCAGTTATATGCTATTTTGGTAAACACAGCTTTAAAAATATGTTCTGTATAATGTTTGAGATGATCTCACATCTCTTCAAGATGGGGGTTAGTAAATATAATGACAGATCATACAATCTGATTACTTGACATCACAATTTGAATATATAGAATAAGAATAAGTTTGAGCTTTGATAATTGGATGTAAAGTGAATTGCTCATATATCAATATATGTGTGCATATGTATGCATGTGTGTGTGAATATACACACACACAAACACACTATAAATATTATATATGGATCCATATTGTATATAGACTTGCATATTCACTGGAAATTATTCAGTAAATGGATCCAAATTCTGGCAACAGACCAAATTTGGTTTCTGCTGTTCTTAATGTCCATGACGAAAACTGGCTTCTAAATTGTGTAAGACAAAATGCAACAACTAAAATAAATTAACTCTTGTTCTATACAGGTAATCATTTATGCTAACAAAAATTTTAATAATATTTTTGTAAGTAGTGTAGATTTCTACCTTACTACATGTATAAATTTATTCTGAAAATTCCAACTTTGTAACTTGCAATATGTAAAACTTTTAATTTATAAAAATGCTTCTAGTATTTCATTTTTTGAAAGTATTGTTGTATGTAACAGTTTATTTAACCTAGCTGAGTGTGTTTCAGTGATTGTTTGACTAAACCAAAGCTGACACATGATACAAAATTAAATAATGTCATCTATCTGCAGATTAAGGAAGGAAGGAGGAAAGGAAGGGGGAAAGGAAGGAGAGAAGGAGAAAAGAAAGGAGAGAAGGAAGGAAGGAGGGAAGGAAGGAGGGAAGGAGGGAAGGGGAAGGAGGGAGGGAAGGAAGGGGAGTAGGAGAGAAGAAACGAGGGAAGGAAAGAGGGAGGGAGGGAAGAAGAAGTAGGACCGTTGTAAGATAAGATGGATCTATGGGATGTTAAAAAAGCAATCTTCAAGTATATTGTCAACAGTAGGGAAAAATTGTTATAAATACATATTATTAATAACAGTTATGAGATCATATAATTGTGAATGTATATATGAAATTGATAAAATAAAATAAAATAAAATAAATGCCTACATTTTATTATATAGCTTAAATGACAAATCTATTTTCACCTTCAATTTCTTCATGGAAAATGCATATCAAAGAAATATTACAAACTACTGACTAGAAAGATATTTTTTTTCTTATTTTGAATTTGTAAACAACTGCACATAAGTAATTCATTGGCATTCAAATTCATGGAAAGTGCTGTACTTAACTTTGTGCCATATTAAGGTTGTCACATTTTGTTCACTCAGGGATTCACTGAAGCGTAGTTTGACCAGGGAAGCCAATAATTATATGGATTTTTTTCAATGCACCTTTATTCTGATACACCCACCCACCCATCCATTTATTTATTTATTTGATTTAGAAGGCTGTTCAACTCTGAAAGCTCTTGGCTCAAAGTTTCATATAACTTTATATGAAACTTTCTGAAGGTAGCATCACAAATAAATTATATGATTATATATTAACTTAGTCTTAGTGATTGCAATAATGGCAACAATAGTTTATTTATTTATTCAACTTCGATGCTCATATCACCAAAGCAATTCTTTATAAGTCAAGGAAATTAAATGAACAGGATTATTATAGCAAACTTGTCATAATGCAATATTATCACTGTATTGCTCAGATACCACTATTGTTAATAAGATGTATTTATTACAGGATTTTTTAAAAAAATCAATAAAGTTGCCTCTAAAAGTTGTTGAAAACGAAAAGCAAAGTTAGGATTGGAAAAACCAATAATAAATAACAAAACCCTGAAACCATCAATATCTTTTTCAAACATAAGTGCACACTGTGTACCTGAGACCATGCCCGTGTCTGCCTCCTGTCAATCACACACATTCTTTTATTAGTCTAAGATAGAAAATAAACAAGACTGGCAGCTTTATGTCCTTTGGCATTTTTTTTATTATAATTTTTATTTTTTTATTAACAAACATGTAAAATACATACACACAAAACCTAGACGTACACCACATTTACACAATACAATATGAACAGGAGCTTCCTGTTCTTTCTAATAGCAATTATCAATCGATACCACTCACCTTATATTATTTCCCCTTCCATTGTATTTCATTTGGATTTCACCATTCTTAACCCTCTTATTTTACTCATAACTATTATTTTTTGAGTTTTGTTATATTCCTTCATTGATTCTTGTTTCTTTCCTCCATCCACCTATGCCATTTATCCCATATCTGGTAGAATTCTGATTCTTCTTTTCCCTGGATTTCTTTAGTTAGTTTGTCCATTTTAGCACAATCCATAACCTTTCTTATTATTTCATCTTTGCTTGGAATTAATTTATTTTTCCATTTCCGGGCAAAGGCAATCCTTGCCACTGTAATTATATATAGTATTAAATACTGGATTTCTTTTTTTGTATTTCACAGACATTATTCTTAATAAAAAAAACTTCAGGTTTCCATTCTATTTTAACCCTTATTGCCTCCAGCCAATTTTTGATCCTTTTCCAAAAAAAAATTAGCCTCCTCACAGGTTCACCATAAATGGCAATATGTTCCATGTATTGATTCACATTTCCAACATTTTGGGGAGGTATTTGTTAAGATTTTAGCTAGCCTTGTTGATGCCAGGTGCCATCTGTAAAACATTTTGTACTGGTTTTCCTTGTATGCGACTGATAGTGTCATTTTTAAGAGTGTTCCCCAAAATGTTTCCCATTTGTCTAATTCAATATTATAGCCAAAGTTCTGTGCCCATTTTATCCTTTGTTCTTTCACAATTTCCTCTTCCATTTTATACTTCAGGAGGAATTTACATATATTCTCCCTATCATCTTTCTATCTGAGCTTTGAATAATGTTATCCAATTTGTGTGGTTCTGTTTCTATGTCATATAATTTAGTATCTTTATTGTATTTAGTTTTGATTTGGAGGTAAGTTAGGCAGTCAACTTTCATGTTCTGAGCTGCCAATTCTTCAATTGTTTTTTTTAAATTTCCCTGTCTATCAATTAAGTCTCTGTATCTTAGCATTTTGTTCAAATCTGTAAACTTTGGGTGAGTCGTCCTTTCTGTCGGTGATAGCCAATTCAGGATTTTCACATAGTCGATTTTTTTGATTTTGAGCCATTTTTGCAATAGCGCTCTTCTGATTAAATGATTTTGAAAGTATTTGTGGGTTTTATTTTTATCATCCCATAGGAAAGTATGCCAGCCTGCTTGCAAATCATGGCCTTTTAATGTCAAAATTATTTTATTCTTTAGCTCTATCCAATTCTTCACCAATGTTATTGTTACTGCTGATACATATAAATCCCAATTTGGCAATGCTAAACCTCCCCTCTCCTTGCTGTCTTGCATTGACTTTAGTTTAATCCTCGCTTTTAATCCCTGCCAAATGAACCTAGTGGTTATTTTGTTTAATTCTTGAAAAAAAAATTTATCCGGATTGATAGGTGCGGCTTTCAACAGGAATAAGATTCTTGGTAAAATATTCATTTCAATTGTTGCTATACATCCCATGAGTGATAACTGAATATTTTTCCAATTTTCTAAATCTTTCTTTATTTGTATCACTAATTTATTATAATTATCATTTTTAATTGTGGAACATTTTGCCGACACCCAGATCCCCAAGTATTTCACTTTCTAGGTTATTTTCATTCTGGTTGCTACTTCCAGTTCCTCTTCTTGCTTTTTTGTCATGTCCTTGGTTATCATTTTTGTTTTGTCTTTATTGATCTTTAGTCCTGCCACTTCGCCATATTCTTCTAATTTTTTAATTAATTTCAGGCTGGATTCTAATGGGTCCTCTAGAACAAATACTAAGTCATCCGCATAGGCTTGGGCCTTATATTCTTCATTTTTGAGTCTTAAACCTTTTATTCCCTGGTCCTTCTGATTTTCATTTAATAAAATTTCCAAAGTTAATATAAACAGCAAAGGAGAGAGGAGGAATCCATGTCTGACTCCTTTTTTTTATTTCAATCTTCTCTGTTAGATCTCCATTCATCAGAACTTTGGCTGTCTGACGGTTGTAAAATCTTTCTATCATTTTTATAAATTTTTCTCCGAATTTCATCTTTTCCAATAGTGCTATTATAAATTTCCAGATTACGTTGTCAAATGCTTTTTGTGAATCAAGGAAACCAGTACCATTTGTTTTTCTGGATGCACCTCGTAATACTCTATTATGTCTAGGATGACTCTCATATTATTTTTAATGTGTCTGTGAGGTAAAAATCCGTTTTGGTCCATGTGTATTCGTTCATTTAAAACCTGTTTAATTCTTCCTGCCATAATTGCTGAAAATATTTTATAATTGGAGTTTAGTAATGAAATTGTCCTGTAATTTTGAATTTCTTGTAGGTTGTTTTCTTCTTTTGGGATTAGTGATATTATTGCTTCTGTCCATGATTCAGATAACTTGGTTTTTCCTAAAACTTCATTAAACATTTCCACTCCTAGGTCTTCCAATATTATTTTGTCATATTTGTATAACTCCACCGGTATTCCGTCTGGTCCTGGGGTTTTATTATTTTTCTGCTTTTTCAGGACTAATTCTACTTCAACTAATGTTATTTGCCTAGTATTTCATTTTTTGAAAGTATTGTTGTATGTAATAGTTTATTTAACCTAGCTGAGTGTGTTTCAGTGATTGTTTGATTAAACCAAAGCTGACACATGATACAAAATTAAATGTGTCATCTATCTGCAGATTAAAATGCATACATTTTATTATATAGCTTAAATGATAAATCTATTTTCACCTTCTATTTCTTCATAGAAAATGCATGTCAAAGAAATATTACAAACTACTGACTAGAAAGATATCTTTTTTTTTCTTATTTTGAATTTGTAAACAACTGCACATAAGTAATTCATTGGCATTCAAATTCATGGAAAGTGCTGTACTCAACTTTGTGCCATATTAAGGTTGTCACATTTTGTTCACTCAGGGATTCACTGAAGTTTGACCAGGGAAGCCAATAATTATATGGATTTTTTTTCAATGCACCTTTATTCTGATACACCCACCCATCCATCCATTTATTTATTTATTTGATTTAGAAGACTACTCAACTCTGAAAGCTCTTGGCTCAAAGTTATATGAAACTTTCTGAAGGTAGCATCACAAATAAATTATATGATTATATATTAACTTAGTGATTGCAATAATGGCAACAACAGTTTATTTATTTATTCAACTTTTATGCCCATATCAATTCTTTATAAGTAATTCTTTATAAGTCAAGGAAATTAAAAGAACAGGATTATTATAGCAAACTTGTCATAATGCAATATTATCACTGTATTGCTCAGACACCACTATTGTTAATAAGATGTGATTATTACAGGATTTTTTTTAAATCAATAAAGTTGCCTCTAAAAGTTGTTGAAAAAGAAAAGAAAAGTTAGGATTGGAAAAACCAATAATAAATAACAAAACCCTGAAACCATCAATATCTTTTTCAAACATAAGTGCACACTGTGTGCCTGAGACCATGCCCGTGTCTGCCTCCTGTCAATCACACACATTCTTTTATTAGTCTAAGATAGAAAATAAACAACAAGACTGACAGCTTCATGTCCTTTGGCATTTTTATGTCACCACTATAAAAAGAAGAGGGTATTATGTCATCAGTCAAGTCTGTCAAGTTTGCTTTGGGATACTGTTTGTCTTTAAAGATTTTTGTCTATCTGTCTATCCACCTTCCTGTTTACTTACCTATCTTCAAGCTACTATTAATTCAGATGGTTGCTGAAAATATTAATTTTCTAAAATTGTTTTAGATATAGTGCACATAATCCAATATACATTAGCTGGTAAGAGTGATTTGCAATGAATTCATTAGATTATTAACAAACTTTCCATTATGTACACAAGTACATATCTCCCCTCCCATATACCTAAAAAAATATTGCTGAATGTTTTTTTATTGAATTGTACTGTTATTATTGAATGGTACTTTTGCCATGGAAATAATAATTTTCTCAAATTAGCAATAGCAATAGCAATAGCAACAGCAGTAGACTTATATACCGCTTCATAGGCCTTTCAGGCCTCTCTAAGCGGTTTACAGAGAGTCAGCATATTGCCCCCAACAATCTGGGTCCTCATTTTACCCACCTCGGAAGGATGGAAGGCTGAGTCAACCCTGAGCCGGTGAGATTTGAACCGCTGACCTGCTGATCTAGCAGTAGCCTGCAGTGCTGCATTTAACCACTGCGCCACCTTGGCTCTTATAGTTTTATAATTCTGTTATATACACATGATTAAAAACTAAACATTTTTAAAACTTTAAATCTGTACCTTTGATTTAAGATATTAAGTCACAATATTACTAGTGCTTGCATAAATACATATCTCTTTGGGTGTTAGGTTATTTCAAATTGTTGTAATATTACTATCTAGATCTTTTTCCATTTTCTGAAATGTTGTGCCTAGTTTTGGTGGGTTTATTTGCTGTATTATTCTGACCAAAATAATTTTGCTCTTTTAAATTGAATGAAACACAACGAAAGGTTGCAGCTTAAATAAAATGCTGCTTATTTTCATAGAGGTTGTTAAGCAACTGTAACTACAATAACAAAATTATATGTATTCCTAGTAAAAACTTGTTTTCTTTCTTGTGTCTTTTCATTCAAAGTTATTCCTTGCCATGGAAAAAAAAGTTTCATCCTAAATATCTAAAAAGTTTAAATCATGGCAACCTAGAAATATGGCCAAAGTTTATTAAAACCAAGTCTTCATTTACATATTGCTTTTCATTTTGGGGAGAAATACCCTGCCGTCTGTATGGCAAGAGTTTGTTAATTCTCTAACTCTCTGCCTATCCAAAAATTTTATTTTGACTGAAGAAATTACTTGGATGAATAATGAAATGTCTCAGTTTAATAAACTTGGGTCCAGTTGTCATGATTTAACCTTTTGAGATACTTTTTGCCCTGTGTTATTGAGTCTTGGTTTACATGGTTCATCCTAAATCTGTTCACTATTTATACTTTTATTTTAACACATTTCCTTTCACTTGATTTATAAAGTTCATGGAAATTCCAAATATCCAATAAACAACCACCTCCCATTTGTTCAGTTTCCTGACTTTGAGATGGATAAGTTATTCCCTTCTAATAGCATCCAAGTCCTGCTGTGCCTAAGGGAGATAAATGAAGAACACCAAGAAGGTGTGAAGGTTATCCTTGCTTCCAACAAAAAAATAAGCATCTACATAAAGATAAATGTTCCCTTCTCACATATATGCTAGTTGTTCCTGACTCTAGGGGGCAGTGCTCATCTTCATTTCAAAGCCAAAGAGCCAACGTTGTCCAAAGATGTCTCTGTAGTCATGTGGCCATGTAAATGCTAAAGGCGCAAAGAACATTGTTACCTTCCCACCAAAGATGGTTCCTATTTTTTCTACTTGCACTTTTACATGCTTTCGAACTGCTAGGTTGGCAGAAGATGGGACAAGAAATGGGAGCACATACCGTTATGCAGCATTAGGGTTCAAACTGTGGAACTGCCAACCTTTCTGATCGACAAGCTCAGCATTTTAGCCACTAAGCCACTGTGCGCCCCTAGCATCTACATGGGCAGCAGTTATATAGGAAAATACAGGATGGAGTTTATATATTTTTTTTGTTTTTACAATGGCAATGGCATCCATCCATTCTGCACAGGAGAAAGCAATAGTTTAACTACTCAAGGCGACCACGTGACTAGAAAATATAAAGCAACACTTTAAGCATTTGTGAATGAGATGCACAGCGACAATATTACATTGTTTTATTATTTAGGACATGAAGATCTAAGAAGGAATAGCAGTACTTATAATTAGGATGGTTAATACAAAAAACCTGTACTTGGATCAATGACCAAATAATATACATATGAGATGACAATAATCTATGACAATAATATACAAATGAGATGACAATCATCTATGCTCCAACCATCAATTTAGAAGATGTTTGATATATTTTAAAGTCAGGTTAAACTGCAATGCAGCCATGCTATTTGTAATTAGAAGCTGTCTTCAAACAACCAAAATGATACCTATACACATGGATACTACCAGATGAAATTCGTAGAAGTCTTATTTACCATCTTATTTACCATAAAAGGAGGAAGAATGGCTCAGTATTGGCTCAAAAATATGGCCAGATGCTGATTGCAGAACACATCAGTTAACGTATCAGTTAACTGTGTGCAGTTAAACTAAATAAGAAATGGAATCAAATATCATAATATGAATATCATAATAAATGCACTACTTAAGAAAAATGTAAGGGTATCCACAGAAAACTTGATCCAGAAAATTGTGGAATGAACTTAAAAAGAATAAAAACCATGAAAGATAAAGAAATGAAGAACAAAGCAAACTGAACTGTGGGATTTTAAGAACAAGAGAAGCCAAAGCCAAGAAAAACATAAGTATCAAAAAGGAACTTAACAAAGAGTTTCAGAGAGCTGTTAAAATGGACAAGAGGAAATATTATAATGAGATATATATGTTTTTGTAGATTTCACAGGTGTAGGTATGCTGGTCTTGTGGCATTCGGGTCTTTTCCCATGTAAGATTGAGATTGTCTTGGCAACGTTTCAGTGAGGTCTCACTCGCCAAATTCAGGCTGGGTTTTGGGCTTAAAGCGTGGTCGGAGCTGCCATCTTTCTATAAATCTTGGTGGGGGGTGGGGAGTGTTGGCTTTGTTTCATTAAGTGGAATGATTGGTTGTGTGGTTGTATCATGATTGGTAGATTGGTGCTGATTGGTGCTGGCTGTGTGTCTGTTGTTGTTTTGTGTTGTAATGACCTAGGTGGTGGGTGGGGCTCATTTGTTGACTAGGACTGGTTTCCAGATGTCTGGTAGGTGGGAGGTATCATCACATTTATTCATGTTGTGGGGGTGTTTCTCTATTTCAATAGCTTCCATAATTATTCTCTTGTTGAAGTGTTCAGTTTTGGAGATTAACCTGGTTCCTTCAAAATTAATTTCATGTCCTGTAGCTTTAAGATGCTGGAAAAGGGAGTAAGTTTTTTTTTTTCTTTTTTTCTTACTGCGTTCTTGTGTTCTGCGATGCGTACATTTATTCTCATGTTAGTTTGTCCTATGTATGTTTCAGGGCAGATTTTGCATGGTATTTTGTAGACTTCTTGGTTTTCTAGCTAGATTTTGTCTTTGGGGTTTCTTAAGATGTTGACTATTATTTGGCCAGTGTTGAAGGCTGTCTTGATATTGTGTTTGTGGAGAATTTTGCTGATTTTATCTGTGGTGCCTTTGATGTAAGGGAGGAGGGCAATGCCGTTGACCTGTTCTTTGTCTCGGTTTTTGGGGGAGTCTCCCTTTGGATTAGGTTGGTAATTGTGGTTTTTTTTTTTTGGGGGGGGGAAATCTGTTGGAGATTAATACATTTGTGAGAGTGTGTAATTCTGATTTCAGGTGGTCTTTGTCAGATAGGAGTTTGATTCTGGAGATGAGCGTCTTGGCTACAGAGTTGATCTGTGCAGGGTGATGATGGCATTGTGCGTTTAAGTAGCGGTTGGTGTGTGTTTTTTTTCTGGTAGATGATGTGTCCTAAGGAGCCATTGGATTTTTTTGTAGATAAGGACGTCTAGAAAGGGAAGTTGGTTGTTTGCGTGTGTGTGTATGTATGTATATATTTGTACACATATATACATTAATTATGGAAAAGGGCAAAACCTCCAGTACTACAGGATACATTTAGATAAGCACTCCGGTCATTACTAAATCAGAGGATTCTCAGATTTGATAGAATATCCACAGAAGTGATATTCAGATATTCCAGTGGAATCAGTTCTAACCAAGTATGCCAGCAAATTGGAGTATTTCCTTCTTTATTTTCCCTAGCGTTTTCTTCATCTCTCTCCATTCTACTTCTTTATCAATAGCAAGGCATAAAAGAGCATATATGCATTCTTAACGGACACTT
Source organism: Thamnophis sirtalis (assembly GCF_051295495.1). Lineage (NCBI taxonomy): Eukaryota > Metazoa > Chordata > Lepidosauria > Squamata > Natricidae > Thamnophis > Thamnophis sirtalis. Next base: position 40,875,246 of record NW_028261388.1, on the reverse strand, counting down.
ACCAATTAAATTTCCAACATGTGATTAATATTTTGGAAGTACCTAGTTTGTTTCAGACTATTTTATAAATATCATGAAATTCTTTAGGCAAATAAAATGTATATAAAGGTAGGTTCATTCTTAATGCATTATGAGACACCACATGTTTGGTATAGTAAACAGAAAGGATTATCTAGCCAATAACACTGAGATTATGGTACTTTATTGTCCTGTCCAAAGTATAAGAAGGAGCAATTTGCAATTTTGTTAAAACATCCAGGTTTTTACAAGAATCACATGCATACTTTAGGAGCTTTCATGTTTGTACAATAACTGCATATTCACTTCATTAGTGGTTCTTGTGGAAGTATTGTCTGCACATGAACATTCATGTAAAGAGAGACAGAAACAACTTTTGCAGATGTTCTGTGAAACTTGCAAAAATCAGCCTTTTTTTAAAAAAAAAAGGTGCTTTGTTCACACTCCTACACATTGCAGCTTTGGAAATATTTACATATTTACATATATTTTACACTCTCACAGACACAATTGAGATAATTGAACACCAAGAATTAAATATAGTAGTTGAATTATTGTACTCCTGCCAAGGAGATCCTCATTAGAATCCTCACTGAGACTCTCATCTTGGAATAACTTAGGAGTGACTGGGAAACTTATCACTCACTTTCACTACAATATCCCTCCTTGTTACTGTGGAAATAATGTTGGTTATATCCTACATACATTGCCGAATAGTTCCAGGACAAAGAGGAGGGTTATAAATGCAATCAGCTTAATCAACATTAAATAAATTCTACAATATTTTCTGCTATATCTTTTTATGCTGTTTTTTTAATATGAGATTCATCCTTCATTTTTGCTGATATTGGTTAGCTTTCATTGTTGATTTTTGATAAATCTTGATAAATCTCAAATAATTAAGTGTGCTTACTAAACTATTTAATTATGAATTTACTTATTGATAAGTTTTGCATTTAAGAGATTTTTACCAGTTAGATTTGCAATTTTAATAATTCTTCTCACATTCATTTTTTATTTTGCTATTTTAAAAAAATAAATACCTTTTAGGGTGAAGAAAAATATATTTTTATATAAACAGATAAACATGCTTTTGAAGGAGGGAGAATATTCAGCATTCAAGATACTATTAACATATTTTTAGCAGAGATCTATGGTAAAGGTTTCTATTTGAAAAATACAAGTAGTTCTCCACTTATGACCACAACTAAATCCAAAATTTCCATTGCTAAGGAAGCATTTATTAAGTGAGTTTTGCCCCATTTTGTCTTTTTTGCCACAGTTGGCAGTTGAATAATTGCAGTTGTTAAATTAGTCACAGTTATTGTAATATCACACAATTCTGCAGGATACTGCAACTGTCATAAATACATGCCAGTTGCCAAGGGTCTGAATTTTGACCATGTGATCATGGAGGATGCTGCAATGATTGCAAGTATAAAAAATGGTTATAAGTCAACTTTTTTCAGAGTTCTACTAACTTCAAACAGTTGCTAAACAAATGGTTGTAAATTGAGGACTACTTGTATATGAAAGATTAACTTCCAGAGAAGAAATAGTGAACAGGAGATGGCTGCATTGAAATAATGGGATAATGTGAAATAAAGAGGCAGTGAGTTGATTGAATCTCCTCTAGACAAAGAGAATACTTGTGATCATCCACAAGTGCTTCATGCAGTTGCTCCTGTCGAAGAAATTAATGACTTTTCTATTTTGCAAAAAAAATGCCAGATTATTTTTATTATAAACAGCAAGCAGTTTAAATACATATACTTCAAAAAAGCTATAACATATAAAAATGGAATGAACATTAGCTTTGTATTTTATCTCTCTCCTCACAATGACTATGCTTTTTTGAAATTTTAACAATGTACACTGCCTTGCAAAAAGAGTATTTACAAAACTGAAACTTGTTTTTTTTCTTTCCACCTTTGTTTTAGAACATTAATGCATTTTTCAAACTGTCTTTTATAAAACATTGTGTACATGAATGGTGCACTATACCTGTTAACATCATTTTTTTTAAGTTAAACTATGCACAGAGGATAGTCTAGCTCCAAATTAAAACTGTCAATTTTTAATGAATACATATATATAAATAAATATTTCTTTTTTTATTTACAGCCTTGAGGGACAATAGGATTGAACTGCTTCGAGCTTCATGGCATGAATTGACCATTAGAGTCACCGATGTTTCATTATCAGATGAAGGGCAATATACCTGTTCTTTATTTACTATGCCTGTCAAGACATCCAAGGCTTTTCTCACTGTTCTAGGTAAGCATGTCATACTGAAAATAATGCAATTCGTCAGAGCATATTCTCTGGTTTCTAACACTTTCTAAAAACTTCAGCAGAAAATAGTTGTAGATCAATGTAGCACTCAGTCCTTCATTTACCTTTTGACCTAACAGCTTCTTCTCCCCTTTCATCTTTAGTTCCAGTCATGACTAGAGAGGAAATTGTCTCTTTTGTTTTAGTTCAGTTAGTTTAATTGTTAGTTCAATTTATCTCCTAATAAGCAAACTGTGATTAAAGAGGATAAAAAGCACACAAATTTCATAAATTGTGGTTCACATTTGGCTTGTTTCCACTCTTCTTAATTGAAATTAATTGCAATTCATCTAGGCCTGAACTTGATAAGCTATGGTTTCTAAAAACCATGAACTGAGTCATTCAATTTATTCAACTGTAAAAAGTCAAAGGTGAAGAGAGGGTGTGTAAGATGAGGGGGAAGATGAAGTATTGTGCTAAAATCCATACCAAATACAAATGCTAATATTTGGGGAGTTTAACTGGCAGTGTTGAATGCAAGCAAATGAATAAATAAGAAAGTTACATCCCAATTTACATTTATATTAGCTCTATGTATCAGATTGCATTATGTCCATTATTGACTTTTTGTAGTGTTAAATAATAGTTTTATGAGTGCTGCCTATACTTTCCTGGTTACTAGACAATACAGAAAGTAAATTTCTACATTTTGTAGGCATGAAGAAAAACTCTGCTCACAAAACAGGAATGATGGGATTCTGAAGAAATTTCACACAAAGGACAAAACTTGAACTAAATTTATAAGACTGAATTTTATCTTATTATTACAAAAACATTTCTATTATTATTGTTATTATATTAGCACAATACTTAGCATCATGTAAATATTTTCCCCAAATAAATATAATGTTGCTACTAGTCAAAATCTAAAATATTGCACTAAACTTAAAAATATTTTGACCTAGTATAAAAAAATAAACATTCTAATGGACTGTTACCACTCCACAAGAACTCTGGCAGTAATATGAAAGAGTATACTAACACCATAGGTACCTCAGCAATGTTCTAAGACATACGAATACGTACGTACGTACGTACGTACGTACATACATACATACATACATACATACATATATATATATATATATGTGTGTGTTTTTTTTATTTGTGCTGATAAATAAATAAAGGAAGACTAGTATAGATCTATTTCAAGCTATTTAGCTCTCATCAGCTAGCCATATCCTTACTGGGATTCGAACCTGTGCTTTATTGCCTCCCAGGCAGGGAGTTAACCATTTGAGCTACAGAGAACGACTCCTTTTATCAGCCAGCCAGGGTGGGCATACCAGGGGTTGTGACTTTAAGTATATATATATATATATATATATATATATATATATATATATATATATATATATATATATATATATATATATATATATATATATATATATATATATATATATATATATATATATATATATATATATATATATATAGTTTGGAGATAAAAGGACGAATGCTGCCATGCCCCAGGTGCTGGAGTCAACATATGTTCTTTCGTTCCTTTGTGTGTTCCGTGTCTGGTACAATATTGCTTGCTATTCACTCGTGATTATGCCTGTTACATTTGGATAAATGCTTTGGTGTTTTCATGTAAAACTGATCTGTGAAGACTGCAAAAGAACTGCCGAGTTTGTAAGAGCTTTTGTTTTGGAATTCTTATCGGAGTTTGGTGTTTATGTTATTTTCTGGGCTCGAAGCCAGTTTGAACTGAAAAGTGATAAAAAGTTCTTTTAAGTTTTGTCTGCCTGCGTTTGTTAACGAGCCGTGCAAGGGTGGGTGTCAGAATATATATATATACACATACACATACACGTACACATACATATACATACATACACATACAAACACACACACACACACACACACACACATATATGTTTGAATAAAAATTGAGTCAATTCACACTTTGTGAATTTGGACATTATATTCTGAAATTTGTACTTATTCCAATTTGAACATAATAGATTATATCTATAGAAAATATATACTGCATAGGAAAACAAATTATTTACCTTAATTGTCTGATAAGAATTAGGTATACTAGAAAATCATATATAAGTACTGCATGCATATTTAATTTAATAATAAATTAAATTTCACAAAAAATCACTTATTAATAGAAATAAGCATAACAAATAAAAAACCTAAGTGCTGTAATTTTAATTGTAGGATTATATAATGAAAGACTGAACAAAATAGAACTTGACAGATGTGCTCACTTCTAAATGTTCGTCAAAGCCATGGTACATTATACAACACAAAGAAGCTGAGTTATTTTTAGGTATATGCGCAATTTATAAAAAGCTTTTTTTCCCCCAGAAGGCAGTAGGATTCATTGGTGCATGAATCAAATGGTGAAAGAACTTACATTTATATGAATCTCAGATCAAGGATGTCTATTTTTGTTCATCTTGAAATGCTATATATTAGGATGTCAAAGACAAAAATGCCATCTTAAGGAAGGATAGTTTTGGTGGATCCATTTCCTATCTAGATTTCTGATCCTTGCCATTTTTTTTCTATTTTTCTCTTTTTAAAAAAAATGTTTGGTTTGTAAGCCACCCAGAGTCTTTGTGACTGCAACAATAATTAAATAATTTACTTTTGGTCACATGTTTAAACTGGATTTGGCATTTTGTTTACTTATTGAGTAGAGTACTTCCCAAGGTTCTGCAATAGACAAATGATGTTTGATTGCATTAAAAGTATCATTTCAGGATATCTGTCCAGGTAAATCTACCTTTTGTGATTCACTAATGGTGATTTTGTCAGTGTTGACAGCATACATTGGTGCTCTAGTTGCTTTGGTATTGCACCCAAGAAGCCTGTAGTACTATTGGTACTATATGTGTTTCCTTTTGCCCGAGTCATTTTATTTGCAGATCTTCGTTATTTTGTGCATTTCTCCAGTTCTTTTACTTCTATTATGCTGTTTCCATGTACTCCAGGTATTCTTTGTCTTTCTAATCAACAATAGTTAAGTCTTAGTTGTTATGTTAAAATACTTTTACTGCTTTAATTCCAGAGAGCTTTAAAATATTCACTTTATATTGGTTTTTCCCCCAATTTTGTGTTCCCCACAGTTCTTGAAGCAAATGGTATTTCTTGCAGATTTGCCAACACAACATTGTTGTTATTTTGTCATGCTGTTATTTGTAGTCAGTATGTACAATCTTCTTGCAGCCGCTAACTAGGTGTTCTGCTATTTCTTCAACTTCTTTGCAGAGATGGCATTTGCTATTGGTTGTTGTCTTCTCAAGTCTGGCTTTATATGCATTTATTCTTAAGGTTTGATTTTCTGAAGTCAGAATTAGTCCTGACCTTTTTCTCTTAGAATATGCCAGGTCTCATATTTATATGCTTTGTCTGCTAGTAGAGTTGTTTATGTATTGGCCATGATCTTTGACTTTTTTTAAACATCAGCTGGTCTCTTTGCTATTCAGTAAGCTTTCATGGTGTACTAGCTTTAGCCAAACTTCCTCACTGTCCTTCCTATATTATCCTTTTAAATTCTGTAATTGTCTTGTGTACTTACAACATTCCATGCCTTCCTATGTTTCTTCATAGATCTGTCAACATCATTGAATGGATGAAGGGTATGATTCCTTTTCATTATTTTTCTGGTCTTTCTATGCTTCTCCTCCTTTCCTTCCCTCATGCTCTACTTTTCCCCCCTAAAAAAATCAAACTTTTCCTAGGGACTACTTTTCTTGATATCACTTTCTTTGTATGTACTTATGTGTATGTGTCTATGCACCTATGCACATACTTCTCCAGAATGAGAGTGATACCTTTAAATGGAATGGAAAATCAACTATAGGGACCTCTCTCTTTGATGTTCAGATATTGTCTGTGATTGTGGTACTAGGAAGAATTCTCTACATGGCAACTTTTATGTACGCTGTTATTGTTCATAAGGATATCTTGTTCTGAGAGGCTCACTGACAAAATCTGGCACATTTCCTTGCCTTTTCTTATTTGTCCATTTTCCAATTTTCTACTTTTTAAAAAATATTTCTCTATAGTAAGGTGAGAGTTGAATTTAATAAGGCTGATGTAAAATGTTCTGTGTGCTAGTAATATTAAACTTAATCCACCCAGAGAATTGCTTTTGTGCCTAGGATATGAAATGTGGGCCTCTGCTAGTTCCACTGAGACTATTTTACTAGTTTAATGATAAAGGGAGAAGGAATGTCTGAAAATGTTTCTGGGATAAAGACAAATACAAGTTGGTTTTTAATCTAAATAAGTTTTTTTTGTTTAAAAAAAAATAAGGTTTTTCATTCAGTGTAACATATTACATTTCTAGAATGTCTATAATAATATGAAGGATCTATATGGCAACTCATTTTATATTTGGTGTTGTAACTGTAAATCATCCATGAAGTATTTAAATGGTTTAGGAATATATGTATTTTAATAATGTCTTAATTTATTTCATATTATTTTATGTTAATATTAAGTGCAACACTAATTAAGTGCAACATTTGCATGTCTTTCAGATAATGTAAAGTGTTGACTCATGTTTATTATGATTTATTTATGAGTATATTGTGAGTGTCAAGTAATATCCACTCTTTGTCTAATAATAAAAATGCATGTATTCAGAATTCTAAAAACATCAATGCATTACCCTAGTTGAAAAGATAAAAAGATTGTTGAAAGTATTCCATTTTCCTCATTAGACTTACAGTATATAATAATATTTAGTTGTTTTTGTGTCTTTGAATCAGTGTTGACTCCTGGCAACTGCCTGGACAAATCTGAAGTTATCTTTGCAAAATTTCGAAAGTGGTTTACCATTTGCTCCTTCCTAGAAGTGAGGAAGAATGAATGCCCATGGTCACCCAACTACCTTTATATCTAAGGTTGGAATAGAACTCATCATCTTCCAGTTTCAAACTTGCTACCTTAATCATCTGGCTTAACCACCTGACCTTCATTTTGTATATTTCTTCAAAAATATATATTTATTCAGAAATAAATCCCATTGAATAAATAAGATGTATGCTATAGTAAGCATAATGTTGTATTCAACTGCATATTATAATGTTTATTTAAAACTTTTAAATAATTTAATTGATAATTATGGTATAATATCTTGTTTGTAACTGAATTATTATCATAACTTCTAGTGGATTGTATATAACGTGTTTTAGATCTGAAAGACGCATGGCTAGGTTTGAATTTTACATACTAAGATTTGCTTCATATGTGCAAATTATTTCTGTTCCTTTCAAATCTATCCTATTTAACTTTACATCTATATTAATCATTAAAATCATTTGATTTCTATTTATTTCCATTTTAGCACTCCATTTTATGAGCTTCCTTCTGCTATGTTATGCTCTTCTTTATTCACTCCATATAAAACATTTTTCCCTTTCTTTCTCTCTTGATGGAACTGATTTTCATTCTTTTGCTTCACTCTAGCCATTTAATTTTTCAATAAGCAATGCATTTGCAAAATTGCTGCCAGATTTACCAGAAAAATAAGAAACCTGAAAAGAAATAGTCCAGCATAATTAACTAGCAGATTCTAAGCCGTGGTTGGGAAACTGTTGAAGCAGATGTCCAACATTATTTGTTATAACAATGCATAACACATAATCTGTCCTATGTTTCAAATGAAAGTCAATAAGCAATAGCTTCACATAATTTAGTATACTTACTTAAGTCTGACCTTTTAGTGGAAGCTGTTGGCCATAATGTGCAACAGCTGGCTTTTGAATATAGAATTGATGATGATAAATGATGAAATATAATGTATGGAGCTGACTGTGTTTAAAATGAAGAATTCATAAGGATCAACTTAATAGAAAAATGGCTGGCTCATTTAACGGATGATGAATATCTAGACAATTGATTTTCTTTAAATCAAGAACATTAGAATATATGATGCTAGTATCCCGGAATGAGATAGCATCTATATGTCATGCAAAACAGAAGTTTGACTTTTTTTCTACATGTTTAGGGAAATTTCCCTAAGAGTTTCCCAGCAGAACTATGAAAAAATAAAAAAATAAAAATGGTACTGTTTTATATTATTCAATTATTAAGTCTGCTTCTTCAGCTTTTTGTCTTCCTTTTTCCTTTGCAAGCTCTTAATTTTGCTTTTTTAACTCAGAACTACTAAATTTTTCATTTTTAATTTGCTTATTTAAAATTTATAGTCATTTGTGTTTATTTATTTTTATTTATTTCCAATTCATATTTCATTTTTAAGCTGTTGTTATAGATAGATATTTAAAAATCAAATCTAGGATAGCAAAATATCTTAAATTCTTTGCAGTATGGATTTTTTTTTTTTAGTGGGAGAATCGATGTAAAGAGAATATAGATAATTAATTATTTCAAAGGAAATATGTTTTAAAATAATAGTGGAAATCAACATAGAATGAAGCCTGCCTTGAAGAAGTATTTCGCAAACAAGACTGGGCAAAATATGGATAAAAATCAATGGTGCCTATTTAAATCACTTAAGATTTGCAGATGAAGTTGTTCTCTTCTCATAACATCCAGAAGAGCTACAAAGACACATACAAGATTTGCACAAAGCAGGAGAACTATTTGGCTTAAAAATAAACCTGAAAAAGAACCAGGTTATGGAGAAGAACCAAATATAACAACATTACTACAAACCATATTTTTCGGAGTATAAGATGCACTGGAGTAGAAGACGTACCAAGGTTTTGAAGAGGCAAATTTAAAAAAAAAGTAGGTAGGTAGATAGAGGGATAGAGAGGGAGAGAAAGAAAGAGAAATATGGTAGGTAGGTAGGTAGGTAGGTAGGTAGGTAGGTAGGTAGGTAGGTAAGTAGAGAGAGTAGATAGGCCGGTAGGTAGATAAAGGGATAGAGAGAGAGAGAGAATTAGAGATGGATAGAGAAATACAGTAGGTAGATAGGGAGAGTGTGTAGATAGGTAGGTAGAGGGATAGAGAGAAAAAGAAAGAGAGAAATACAGTAGGTAGGGGGAGAGAGAGTAGGTAGTTAGGTAGGTAGATAGAGGGAGAGAGAGAGAGAGAAATACAGTAGATAGGGAGGGAGAGAGAGAGAGTAGGTAGGTCGGTAGGTAGGTAGAGGAATAGAGAGAGAGAGAGAAATACAGTAGGTAGATAGGGAGAGTGTGTGTGTGTAAGTAGCTAGGTAGATAGGTAGGTAGGTGGATAGAGAGAAATAGAGAGAGAGAAAAAAAAATACAGCAGATAGGTAGGGGGAGAGACGGTAGGTAGGTAGGTAGATGCTTCCAGGTGTATTTATCCATGTGCTGGAGAAGGAAATCATCGACAAACCTTAAGACTTTGATTCTGCTGGAGCAGCACTTGATTAATGTAATTCTCATCAGTTAAAGAGGTTCCCAAAGGGGGAAAAAAGCTTTTGCACTCTGCAAACCTCCAAAAAACGGCCCATGTTTCACGAAAATGGGCCTGTTTTTTTTTTCAAAAAAATTGCATGCATAACCTTATGGAGGATTATAGAAAGCTGCTGGGGGGGGGGGCAAAAAAGGCCCATTTTTGCTCATTTCTTCCTTCCCCAACCCCCAAGAGCTCTCTGAAAGCCTTCATAAGGCTATGCATGGCCATTTTGGTAAAGGGGTGGGGCAAAAAATGCTGTATTCGATGTATAAGACGCACCTAGATTTTCAGCCTCTTTTTTGAGGAAAAAAGGTGTGTCTTATACTCTGAAAAATACAGTAAGATACATGCTCGGCATTACAAGATAGAAAAATGTGCACATGGATTAGAGAACAAACAAAGTATACAGTATCATCAAGAAAGTAAAAGAATTGAAATGGAAATGGGCTGATCACATAGCAAAAAGAATGATGGCAGGTGGACCAAGGCAGTCATAGAATGGATCCCACTTGATAAAAAGCATTCACGAAAGAGATCTAAAACAAGATGGATCAATGACATCAGCATATATTATGGGCCCAATTGGCAAAAGAAAGTTCAGAATCATCTAGGTTGGAAACATGTGGAAGAGGCCTTCATCCTGCAGGGGATAGACAATGGCTAAAATGATGATGGTGGTGGTGATGATGATGATGATGATGATGATGATGATGATGATGATGATGATGATGATGTTGTTGTTAAATATTTAAATGCAAATTTTGATGTTGATTTCTTTTTAAATTACAATTTGATGACGACATAGTATAAATGCAGTTATGAAAGGTACAATATGTAAAAATGAACCACAAATAGACTGATTCATTTATAGGGACAAATCAATAGTAAAGTCTCCATTCTACTTTCCAGCTCACCTTTGTATTCCATTCCTCTTTTCTTTATCTGAGTTCCATCCAATCACATAAAATATTTGGGATAGGTCAATAAGAGTATTATTTCCTACATGAGGCTCTGCTATGCAGTCATACTGACTTCTTAATACTGTCTGGAATATGGACCAAGACATCTTTCCCAACACTTCCTGTGTTTTACAGAAAAATTGAGGTTATTGAACCAATCAAGAGATGCCTAGAATACAACTGGAAGAAGGCAAGGGGTGAATTTTGTTATAATTGTAATTGTTGATAAAGGAGGGAAATGAAATTGCTGGATTCTGCTTGATTTGCTGTTTCTTCCACCAAGACCAACACCTCATCTACTTTCTGAACTTCCCTCTCTACAATAATACATAAAGGTTCAGACCTGTAACTGTATTCTGAGTTCAATTTAACATGGTGAATTGATTTTACCTTAAGTGATATGGTAAAATGTATTATTCAGTTTAATATTAACTGATTAATTGGAATAAATATAATTGGGTTTTAATCAGTGGCTTTTTTATCATTGTTAAAATTGTCATGCCCATTCTCTTGACAGTTTGTGTTCAAACAGTTATATTACTGAAGAAAAATGTTTTAATGAATAAGTTTGTTGTCTTCACAGCATGAATTGCTTAAATCCTGAAACTGAATAATTGGTTCAAAGCTAAAAAGAAAGTTTAGTTTTCACTTCTATATATTTTCAAAGTTCATCTTCTGTATTTGATTTGGAAGAATAAGTTATGTAATAAACCTATAATTGATCTATAAATTAATGTATTTATTATTCATTCCCTACTGTGTTAATGCACACTTTATTACTAAAGCATTTTTTCTGATGATTACTACCATTTTACTTTCCACACTGTTTGAAAAAAAAACCATTAGCAAAACTAATTCATCTGTTTGTCTTTTGTTAGGTGTTCCAGAGACTCCTCAAATTAGTGGATTTATTTCACCAATTATGGAAGGAGATTGGATGGAACTCAGTTGCAAAACATCTGGTAGTAAGCCAGCTGCAGATATTAGATGGTTCAAAAATGACAAAGAGGTGAAAGGTATTGTTTGGAATTATAGATTTGCTTTATAATAAACAACTTTTAACTAATCAGGAGAAACTCTGCTTATCAATATTATCCATTTTTTGTTGTATATACTAGTGATATAGTGGCATTCTGTACTCCTGGACCATTAGCCCATTCTTTCTTTCTACTTTTTGCTGAAAAATCAAAATATATCTGTACCACCCCTACTCATCCCACTTAGTACCTGAAAGCTCTTATTCTTTCTCAGTAGCAAAATTGTTTTTATACCAAATTAATATTAACAAAGGAGAACATTTTAGCTCAGAATTGAAATGAGGGGTCTTTGGTGCTTTCTAGGTGTAGTTGTTTTCATTACCCAAATTAATATCATCAATGCAGTGTGCAGTGCACAACTGTTGTTTACCTAGTTTGGGTACTGAAATGTCTGCAAGAAAACAACCAAGCTCAGAGAATAGTAAGGACCATCAAAGATCCCTCAAATACTTTATTTATTAAGGTGATTTATTGATTTATGTTCCATACTTATACAACAATAATACTATTAATTTACTATTTAATATTATCAATTTACTGAATGAAAATTATAACTCCTATTCTGATCTGCTTTGCTCCAGTCTGCTCCACTCTATTATTATAGACACACATACCTACAGACGCACACAGGGAGAGGGAGGGAGGGAAAAAGAGAGAGAGAGAGAGATGAAAGGGAGAGAGAGAGAGAGACATATGAATATAGAGACAAATGCAACAAACAGAAATATCTTATGTTAGCTTCTCCATATACTTCTCAATGTGTTAGTTGAAGCTGTGGAACAATTGTAGTTTTTCAGGAACTCAAAGTGTTTCCAAAGCCAGACGATACATCTACCAGAAGATTTTTGAAACACATGGGGGTATATTTAGGGTTTAGGTGACTTAGGTTGTAGTCATTTTGTAGTTTTGGGAAGTTGAACCAGACAATTCAATTTAGTTTACTACAGTCGTAGACCAGAGACCAGAACAAATAAAAACATTCAGTAAATATGCAATTAAAAATTCTAGAATAAAATAATAAATAACAGACAAAATCTGTGATAAAATCCAGTTTGTCAATTACACATGGTGTAACTATATTAAAATTACAATCAATAAACTGTGTGGCCCGCAGTTTAATGCTAAAAGGAAAAGGAATAAGCAGTGCAAAGGGTTTGCCACATTTGTTGTATAAAATAGGTACTGTGGATTAGACACGGGTTTCCAATGAATCTCCAGTGCTGCTGCACAGAATCTAGCCACCTGCACTGTGATTTCAGACTGTTCATTCTTAAGCAGCCACTGGTGATAAGCAGTATAGGGACACCTAGCCACAATACCTAGCAACTATTGGAAGCATATGTTTTTTTCACATTTCTGTGCAAAAGGAACACAGAAGGAGTATGTGACCAATGGTCTCCATCTCTACTGAGCCACAGGAACAGAGTCTTTCAGTCAATTGTACCTTTTTATACTTGCCATAGAGGACGGCCGATGGAAGCACATGGCACCACGAAAGCGAAAATGCTTTCCAATAGTTTGCTGACTCCTACTGGCTAAGATAGCTGTCAGGAGCAGAATCAGTCAGTCAACTGAATTGTGTATCCCTATACCATCAGATTAAATATTGGTTCAAATAAGTGTGATTTAGAATTAGGAACAGATAAAGCTATAAAGACAACCTGTTAATTATTTATGCTAATTAGAGATGGAAAAATGTGTCTGTACATTGAACAGTTTGATGAAAATTTGATTCTGAATTGTTAATCATTCTATTTATTGCTGATGGATTTTGTTACCAATGTTGCCAACAACAAAAAGAATAGTTTGGATGATTTTATGATTCAGAAGCTAAAATAAACCTGATTTAACTCGAACTCAAACTAAAAACTAATCTGGATGGCTTTGTATACATTGGGTTGACAAAGAAGTAGCAACTTGTTATATTAGTCTTTAGGCAGTAAAATATGTTGTGATAAATGTATTAATAGTTATCTGAATTAGAGTAATGGATAAATAATAATACATATTAGAACCAGTAGCACCTCTCCCCCGATAATCACCTCAAATATTATTTGTTTTTGCGAAGTCTAGTTTATAGTTGTGTTATATGTAATTGGTTTGATTTACTTGATGTTTTATTCTCACCATCAGAGACAAGTGGTCATATTGCTGTACTACTAAAAAATGTGGTTACCTTTGAAATAACCTTTATGAAAAGCTAACATATAAAATTTTAACTGTGATTGTGAAAAAAATGATCCATTTTTGCTAAAACTAGCATTGCTGCCATAAGAAATGTTTTAAAAAATTGAATCAGAGGATGGCATTAGAAGAGGAAAAAACATGAATCTCATTAAAATAATTACCCTAAGTCTATTCTTATGGTCAAATGGCAAGGAACAGATTGAAGACATACTTAACCTGGAGCATATGTAAAAAAGGATCTGTTCACTCTTAATTAATAAATATAATGGAATTCACCACTAGTTTTCAAGATCTTTTATTTTTTGCTTCTTGAGAAAAATGCAATGAAAATTAGAAAATAGATACATTGCAATGTTAAAGGGGGAAACAATACCTTCTTTTACCAAAATAAAATATAATATATAGAGAAGAAACATGGTCAAAATTCAAATCTACTGCTTAAATAAATGGGATACTTCATAGTTTTGTTATATTTTTGGCAATATGTTAATATTATAGGCTTTCTAAAGTGGATCATTTCATAGGTTGAGATGAATTAGAATGAATATAGCAATAGCAATAGCAGTTAGACTTAAATACCGCTTCATAGGGCTTTCAGCCCTCTCTAAGCGGTTTACAGAGTCAGCATATTGCCCCCAACAACAATCCGGGTCCTCATTTTACCCACCTCGGAAGGATGGAAGGCTGAGTCAACCCTGAGCTGGTGAGATTTGAACAGCCGAACTGCAGAACTGCAGTCAGCTGAAGTAGCCTGCAGTGCTGCATTTAACCACTGCGCCACCTCGGCTCTGCCTGTCATATGTCTGTAAGACATGATTTTGTTATTGTTTTCAATGAAAGACAGACTAGTAAAGGATACAAGAGTGATATGAAGTTCTAAATATAGGATGTATTATGCTTTGCTATTGACAATAGTGGTTGATGGGGAGGAAGTAAAGGGTGAAAAGTGAAAAAAATGAGTGAAAGTACAATGATTGCAAGAAAAACGTGTAAATCCTTTATAAAAAATAATACGATTCTCAACTGGACAAATGGACAGTAGAGATAAGAAATAATGTAGAATCTGCTACATTAAATCTGGAACAGTTTTAAAATACTATATTTCAGAGTTCCACCAACAAATGGCATTATGTTATTGGGAAAGATGTTTGATAGAAAGTTGAAGTGAAGAAGACTGTGGACAGAAGGGGAAAAGCAAGTAAGAGAATGATTGCTGCTAAACTTGAGGATGAGAAAGACAATAGTCAAAAACAGAAAATAACATTTAAGACTAGAATTGGAAACTAAATGTGGTGAAATAATTTGTTGTAAATAATATTATATATTAAATTGTAAACTGTTTAGACCAATGTTATTGTCTAAAAAAATGATGAAAAAGAAGATTCTGTAAGAATGTTGAAAAATTATAAGACGGAGAGGTAGATGTTACAACTGAAAAAAATGTTATAAAACTGATTTGCTATAGAACTGATTTGCTTATGGAGCGATGTGTCTGTTGAAAACATCATCGCACTGTTATATAGAACTTATTTACTTTTGGACTGTGTGTATGTTGAAAACATAGAACTGATTTTCTTGTGGCCTGGTGTATCTGTTGAAAACATCATCACGCTGTTGCAATCTCACCATCTCTTTGGCATATTTGTAGTTATTCCAAACTCCAAAGGGTGAAGGTATAGGAGAATGGTGCATCAGGAAAAATATTTGCCAAAAATAGCAGGAACATAAGAAAATAAGCAATGTCCTATTGTATCAAACTCCTGGTTCATGAGTTCAGCAATCTCTTTTCATAGGGATCAACCACCTGGACAAGGAAGCCCATTAGTCTCTCAGCAGATGCTCTTCAGAAGCAATCATGCTGCCATCCAAACTAATAGCTTTTGATTTTCTTGAGTTTCATTCATTGGTCCAACTCTTTTTTGAAGGCAGTCAAGCTCTTTTTTTTATAATTACCAGAATTCTTATTAAGAGTATAAGAGGTAACAGTGAGCGAATTCTGGAAACTATAATGAAACTCTGTATTGGCATGTCCAGGCCAGAATTTTGTTTGAATAAATCTGTTTATTTAGAGAAATTATATCTTGTACTTTATATTTTGTATGCATATATAATAGAACGCTGGTTGCTCAATTCAATAGGAACAGTATGTAATGAAACTAAAGAATTCACAATAATAAACAATAAGCATTAGTGAACTCGACATTAACAGACTAAGGAAAATGTATGAATTACTTTCATTTCTTTATATAGTTAAGAATAAATGAACAATAAATGACTGTGGTAGCATTAAAGTTGTCATTTGGAAAATACATATAAATGCAGTATGTACATTAAAAACAAATAATTTGTTGGTGGCTAAGAAACTGAACTATAGACTATATGATAAAAGCAGCATGTATTTGAAAATTCCCATATCTTAGCTCAAAGTAGTTATGTTTCATATGTAAAATATAAATCATATATAAATAGTGGGGGAAAACTACATTAACTAGATAAATTTGTGTTCCTTGATAAAGCACCTGCTAACAATATAGTAATAAA
Organism: Thamnophis sirtalis; assembly: GCF_051295495.1. Classification (NCBI taxonomy): domain Eukaryota; kingdom Metazoa; phylum Chordata; class Lepidosauria; order Squamata; family Natricidae; genus Thamnophis; species Thamnophis sirtalis. Next base: position 40,858,808 of record NW_028261388.1, on the reverse strand, counting down.
ATGAATTTTAAGATGTGCAACTGTTAGTTGTGAAAGGAAGGATACAAAACCAAAAGAACACCTATGCTCCTCTCTCTCTAATTTCTTTTCAAGGCCCTACTTATCCTTTATGTATTGTGTTGACCTATTAAACAGGAGTCCAGTTAAAGAAACTGTGGGTGGTGAAGAAAAGAAGAAATGTGGAATCCTGAAGGAGAGAAAAGAATTAAGGAAGGGCCAAGGAGAAATGAAAAGATGAGTTGTGAAGAAATAAGAGAGAAGGGTCAAGAAATTAGATATAATGAGAGAAGCAAGAAGTCCCAAGTCCTCTGGACAACTGCAGAGGAGAAGCGTTGGCATGAATAAGTGGGTCACATGAACAGAATCAACAAAGTCCTGTAAATATTGGTGGCAAGAACTGGGATGCTAAGTTGTTTATGGATTGGAAAGGAGGTGTTGAAAGCCCAAATGGAACAATAAAAATGCCTTACTAGATATTTACTCACATAATCTTCAGCAGCCTAATGATGGCTCACCTTTCTGGCATAACCGATCTACAGAAGTCATTAATACATATACCAGTTAAAAAAGAGACAGTAACAAAGAGCTGTGTGTCAAAGAACCAAGCAGAAGAAAAAAGTAGCAGCAGCAGCAATTAAGACATCACCACCACAGATGAACTATACTAGATACCTGGAAGAAACATCAACTTTCCATCCCTTAAGAGTCAGATAAAGCCACACAAGTGACTTTAAGTAATCTTAATCAAGAAGAGCTGAAGAACATTAAGACCTTAGAAAGGAATAAACCTAGAAGTAGTTGAAAATAAAAGTTAAACAAAATACAGAGAAAAAATACTTGAATCTAGAATTAAAATACTATAATGTAATTTAAAAGATGATAGAATTATCTATAGAATAGATTTTAATAGATGCTAAAATAGGATATATACAAGTGGATATTCCTGTAGTGTCCAGATTGTAAAAAGAACAGATAGAGTCAATAATGTTTGGATGCTAAATATATATAAACTAAGTGCAAAATATGATAAAATAAACATGTGCACATAATTTTGTTTTGTAGAGAAAATGCAGAAAGAATTAATTTAAAAATTAATATATAAAGAACAAGTTTTTACATTGATAGAAAAGGGAAACCCTAAAAAGGCATAGTTGGAAAGATTTGATGAGTTCTTGAAATACAACAACAAAAGAATATGTAAAGCTGTGTATAAAATGATGACAGAAAACTGGTTTACAAGGATAGAGTAATACAATGTAAAAGTGGTGATATAATTGTAGCTATGATGCCTTTACTTTTTCTCATTTCATGATTTTAATTTCATTTTCTTATCATTTCTCACTCCTTTTCTGCCTTATATGACTTTCTGTAATTCGAATAGTATCATACTTTACCATGGTTATGGATAATTAACAGAGAAGTGACATTTTGGAAAAGGCAGGTTTTAAAAAAATACTCTAAATTAGACTTACTTAGTTTAGTAAATGGGTTCAATCTCAAAGAAGCAATAAGTAATCTGGACTTTTGGAAGCCTTTGGTGATTTTTTTTTCCTCGCATTTTTTTTCATATTATTTTACCCTCGAGAATTTTCACTTCAATATTAACACATTCCATTAATTTGTATGACTTTTTTCTTTACTAAATCAATTCATGGATTTTTGCAAGCAGCACTAGTGCTTCTGATAGAATGTGTTCCTATTTATTTCAGAGGAGCTGTGAATGGTGTGTATTTTAGTAAATTAGCCAAGTATTCAAACTCTTTGAAATATCTGTAAGAAATATCCAGAACTCTATACAATAGCATGTCTATATTTTCCTAAATTATTGTTTCATAATCACTATATATGTATGTATGTATGTTATGGAACTGAAACCATGGCACTAATTTGGGTCACAATAATTATTAGTCTCCCTTTCCTGTTGCAAGATGAGTTTCAATAGAAAAGGATCTCTCTGTACTATAGTTTTATAATTTCACTTTTCTAACATTTATGAACATGTCCTTTAAATAGTTTGGCTGTGTCTTATACTATACAATCATAAAACATCTCTGGTTCAATAGTCTTTGCTACTATTTATCATCTGGATTTTACAGATCATAACCTATAACCATACCTAACAATTGATCATATCAAACTGAGTACTATTCATTATTTTTAGCACTGATTTTTCATAAATTATTATTTATGTATTCAATTTATCTATTCAGTTCTCAAAATATTATAATCAGATTTCTCAAATGAGAATTAATGAAATGTATAAAACTGAAACAACTTGCTTCCTTTGCTTATTTTGAATAAAGTTTTGAGGACACATTCAAATACAATACTTCCCCCCCCCATCTGAAGTTTCACTTTTCTATTATCCAAAATGTTGTGAGGAAGCTTTTTTTAAAGACAGTAAACCAAAATGCATCATGACATTCATAATTTATGTACATAAAAGTTGTTCCATACTTTGACTGCATATTTTATCATTTATCTCAAACTGCATGTTTTTCTTACAAAGATGATTTATGCTAAGAAAAGCTAACTATGATTAACATTATGGAATAACAATTGCTATGGATAGAAAATCTGAGTTTCAAAAATTCAGATTGCACTTTTATGGCAGTAAAGAAATACATAACACAGAAATACAGAACAATGCCTATCTCAGATAGATTCAAAAGAGCAGCATGTAACTGTAGAAGTTGTTTTTTTATTATAATCAGATAGTATAAAAGGGTCATGTCACTTCAGTTGATGGGAAATGACTTAGACAACAGCTGATGAACCATGGAATGAATGACTCTCAGATTAATCTTGTCAATGAAAAGATTCAAAATAGCATAGAATCAAGCTGGTTTTATAAAACATACCCATTTGTTTTTAATTGCCATGCATTCCAAGGAGGATTAAAATTTAACTAAGTGCATTATCTCAAATTAAGTGCTTCTAGGACTTCAGAGGTCTAGTGTTAGAGAGAAAAGCACATTACTACGCAATTTCGGAAAATTTTCATCTCTACTCTCTAAAGCCATATTAACTCTTGAATACTGGGAGGGGAATTCAACTCTATATGCCTACCTACCTACCTACCTACCTACCTACCTACACACACACACACACACACACACACACACACACACACACACATCATACAATAAAATACAGGTATGTTATACAGGAATTGTCCCATTCCAAACAGACTGATTTTCCATAAATTATTTATCAGAATTATCTCTCTTGTGTAAATTAAATATAAAATATTTAGCCTTCATGCATTCTATTACTAAGCGGTTAAGAGAAAAGAAAAACTGTGGATTTGATGAGATTTCTTTTTCACAAAATAATAAATACCTTACAGAACAAACAGTAATCTGTAAACTAGGGATGGGTTCTGACTGGCGTTACTGCAGGTTTGCTCATGTGCATGCTATGTGCGCGCACATGCACAGTTCAATGGAAATTGTTTCGTGCATGTGCAGAACTCAAAAACAAGATGGTGACGATGGCGACCAGGGAACTGATTCAGAGGCATTTCCAGCCTGGGTCGCTGCCTTTCTGCAACCCAGGCTGGCATACCACTACTGATTCGACTGACCCATCTGAACTGGTAGGAACCCACCTCTGCTATTAACATCTATAAATAGATAGGATAAATTACAAGAAAAAATGTATAGAAAATATAGTTAATAGTGCTGATGTAGTTAAAAAAAATTTCTTTTATGGTCTTTCTCCAATTTATTTTCCTTTTAATCTCTTGGTGTATTTTGCATACCATAAAGCAATGCTACATACAGTAGGTATAGTTGCAAATGAAAAATAAATAGCTTTTTGCATAAACATTTTTAAAAATGAATAAATTTCTAAAAAACTATTTCTCACATTTTTCTCATAACCATTGCAGTATCCCTATGGTCATGTGATCAAAATTTAGACACTTGGCTCATCTGTCTCCCCCCGACGCCATTCTGAAAGATTACCAAGGCTCGCATATTTCCATTCTGGGTTCTTACACTTTGCGGGTTGCCTATGGCACTCACACTGCTGTATTGCCAGCCCTAATAGTGTTAAAACCTTTACCTTCCATTTTAGGATTAGAGTGGTTCGCTCCCTTGGGTCTATCCCTTCATGGAATCCATTCTACAATGGACACGCCCCCTCCCGATGTGGCAGCAGTCCTATCGGACTACGCTGACATATTTGATGGCCAGCTAGGTCATTATAAGGGCAGCCCCATTTCCCTTAACTTGGATCCCCAGGTTGCCCCAATCAGGCTGAAGGCCCGCAGGGTGCCTTTTGCCTTGAGGCCAAAGGTTGACGCCGAGCTTGATAAGCTTGTGGCGCAGGGCATACTGGAGCCCGTCGACCATTCACGTTGGGAAACCCCCATAGTGATTCCAGTGAAGGCCGACGGCTCCATTAGGATCTGCGCCGACTACAAGTCGACGATCAACCTTGGCCTCCAGGCAAACCCCTATCCAGTCCCTGTAGTACAGCACCTGCTCCACTCATTGGGGCAGGGCTGTATTTTCGCCAAACTGGATATGGCACAGGCCTACCAACAGCTTCCTGTGGATGACGATGCGGTGGCTGCCCAAACCATCGTCACCCACCGGGGGGGCTTTTCGTTGTCGCCGCCTTCAATTCGGTGTATCCGTTGCCCCAGGGATCTTCCAGAGCCTCATGGAGCGACTGCTCCATGGGCTCCCTGGTGTTGTCCCATACTTTGATGACGTCCTGATTGCTGCAAGCAGCCGCTCAGACCTCATCAAAGTTCTACGGAAGATCCTCGACCGTTTCAGGGGCGCGGGATTGAAATTAAAACGCAGCAAATGTTTCTTTGCTGTGCCAAAGGTGGACTTCCTGGGCTTCACAATTGATGCCCAGGGAATCCACCCCACTCCTTCAAAACTAGCCGCCATCAGGAACGCTCCTACTCCAACCTCAAAGGCGCAACTACAATCGTTCCTGGGGCTTTTGAATTTCTACGTGCCATTCATTCCCCACAAGGCATCACTAGCCAAGCCGCTACATCGGTTACTCAACCGATCCGCGGCCTCGCAATGGGGCAGCCGCGAAGCGCATGCGTTCGTGGCTGTCAAATCCCTGCTGACGTCAGAGGCAGTCTTAGTGCAATACAGCGACAAGATGCCCCTGACGTTGGCTTGTGATGCCTCCCCCGTGGGCTTGGGGGCTGTTCTGAGCCACGTCCTGCCCAATGGTTCAGAAGCTCCCATAGCTTTTTACTCCCGGACACTGTCCTCGGCCGAGAGGAACTACAGCCAGATAGACAAGGAGGCTCTGGCTGCAGTGTCCAGAATTAAAAAGTTCCACGATTACCTATACGGGCGGCATTTTACTCTATTCACCGACCACAAGCCACTCCTTGGACTTCTGGCCGGTGATAGGCCGACCCCCCCATCCTGTCTCCAAGGATGACCCGCTGGACGGAGTTCTTAGCGGCGTACTCATACGCCCTGTGCTACCGTCCAGGCAAGCAACTAGGGCATGCAGATGCCCTTAGTCGCTGCCCCCTTCCGGACAAGGATATTCAATCGGTTCCTTGCCGTTCAGTCCTGGCTATAGCACAGCTAGAATTACCCCTATCTTCAACGGATGTGGCCACTCACTCTCGTTCAGACCCACTCTTATCCCAGATAATGAATTGGGTCCTGAGAGGATGGCCTACGGCTGCTACACCTCCGGAATGCAGACCATTTAAGGCCAGACAACTAGAGCTGTCACTTCATTCCGGGTGCCTGTTGTGGGGCGACCGTGTGGTCATCCCATCGGTCCTCCGGCAACAAATATTACAACGGCTTCATGAAAACCATCCCAGAATAGTTCGAATGAAAGCTCTAGCTAGGAGTTTCGTTTGGTGGCCAGGTTTAGATGCGGAAATCGAAGCCTGGGTCGCCAAATGCGAAACCTGCCAGCAGTCTCGGCCATCTCCCCCATCCTCTCCCTCCCGGGAGTGGGAGATGCCCCGTGGACCATGGTCCTGAATTCACTTAGATTTTGCGGGCCCATTCCACGGACAGATTTTTTTGGTAGTTGTAGATGCGTACTCTCGTTGGGTGGAAGTATTGCTTATGCACTCCACCACAGCCGACAGTACTGTACGAGCCTTGCGACATTTGTTCGCAACCCATGGGTTGCCGGACACAGTAGTGTCCGACAACGGCCCGCAATTCACATCTACAACCTTCCAAACTTTTCTCGCCGAGCAAGGGGTCCGCCATGCGCTGGTTGCCCCTTACCATCCGGCCAGCAATGGCCGGGCGGAAAGGGCGGTTCGATCCGCTAAGGAGGCTTTGGGGCAATTGAACCAGGGTGACTGGCAGGCAAGGGTGGATGCGTACTTAATGGCACAGCATTCCACACCTTGCCCCCTGACACAGAAAAGCCCCGCGGAGCTGCTGATGGGCAGGCGCCTGCGGACCACCCTGGATAGATTGCATCCCCTCTATTCAGGGGTTCAGTCTGGCAACCTGGGGCATCCAACACCCTCCCGTTCTTTCAACCCTGGGGATTTGGTCTGGGCTCGGAACTATGGAGGGGAGATTAGATGGGTCCCTGCCACTATAACAGAAGTAACAGGACCCGTTTCCTACAGGGCAAGAATACCCGATGGAACCATCTGGAGGAGGCACTTGGATCAACTAAGACTCCGGCATAACTCCGAAAATTCATCTCAAGCCGACACACAAGGGTCTGACATAGGCGCAGTTCAGCCAGCCCTAGTCCCGCCACTTCGACCAAACGTTCACATTCCTCCAGCCTTCCCAAATTCAGGCCAGCCTATCCTTCCATCCAGGGTAGCGAACCCTGATCATGCACCTGTTGATACTCAAGCCGAGCCCGCAATTCCCCCTCAGTTTAGTGTAGGTCACCATGGACCCGTTCCTCCCAATTCACAGGCCGCCTACCGGCCTAGATGCAATCCACCGCCATCCTCGGCCGCGCCCCCTTCGGCCAGCTTACCTTCTTGTAGAAGTTATCCAGTCACTCATAAAGGCCCTTCTGACGTCACCTGGAGCTCTACTCCCCGAAGGGAGGAGCTCAGACAGGGACATCCTTCAGAAGATCCGCCTGCAGTACAACTGCGGCGGTCGGGGCGTGTCCGCCGTTCACCAGCGTATCTTGAGGATTACGCGTGCGCAAGTTTAACGCATGCGTACAGCTGGGGGGGAAGAAGTGTTACATAGTCCTCGCACTTACGAATGACAGCTCGGCAGCAGCCAGGCGCGTCTTAGCCAATCAGACGCGCCTGTCAGTTGCCGGGCTGTCAAGCGCGAGTCAGCCGAGTATAAAAGGCAGCACAATTCCAACGGCTGCCCGATCTACTACAGCTGCGAAAGCTACCCGGTTTACTATTCTGTCTCTCCAATCTACCGCGCACAGCTACAAGCCTGTCCGGTCTACTTCAAGTGTTTCTGTTACAATGTTATTGTTAAATTAAACTGGTTACTGTTACCTTCGAGCCTCTGTCATTCCTTGTGAAGATATAATAATCACCTTTTGTGACTTTCTGACAAGTAAAGTCAAGGGGAAGCCAGATTCACTTAACAACTTAATAACTGTTGTAGAAAGTCAGCAACCACCATCCTAGAAGAATGAAATATTTTTAGGAATATTTAAAAAGGCAGATTATTATATTTCCCAAGGGGAGAAATGGAAAAAACATGTTTTTAGAGGCAGAAAGCAACTCCCACTTTCTTTAATAGCTCACTGCAGATGTCTGCACATAAGAGATAAAGAAGTAATTGAAAGAAGTATCTAGATAGCTCTATTCATAAACAAATACCATCACCCAAGAGCCAAAACAAGATGAAAACCATTAAAACACAATAGGAATTGCCCAACACTCTTTCAGAACCAAGCCCTTCATTGCATCATCTCAGAGCAGTCCAAACTTCAACCGAACTTAGGTCAGACAACCACCTAGAATTTGTACTTTGCATATAGAGCAAACTATGACCCTTACATGGCCCCATGGGAATCTGGCAACAGCCAATAGAATATATATATTCTTGCACAGAAACAGGAAGCTTAAATACAAAATTCAATGAAGGTATAGAAACCCCCATTCCATTTTGTCAGCTGCCCAGAACCACATGTGGTTCTGCTTCATCATTAAACCATCTTTCCAATCAGCCTCCATGTTTGTTTGTCTTTGTCCCAGCTTGGAACTGAACCAGATGGATATTTCTTCCCACACTGTGTTACTAACTTCTGCAGTGAATCACCTAACAGCCTAACAACTGTGTTCTAACAATAGTGTTATTAACAATTGCAGTTATTAACAACCTAACAACTATGGCCAGAAAAGCTGCAAAAAAACCCTCATTTAACAACTGATTCATTCAGCAATAGAAATTTTACGCTCATTTGTGATCATAATGGCAGAGTGTAGTGGTATTTGTACAGTGTTGATTAAAAATTGTTAACACTGTAACATTTATCAATAAGTATACCAAAAAATAAATCAATGTTAAATAATATTAATAATAGTTTCAAATGTCATTGTTAATAAGTGTAAGGTTATTTGGCTTTTTCATCCAGAATTGAAAATAACATGAACAAACTGGTGCAAGTTTCATCAAAGTATTTTTTTTTGTACTATAAAAGTTTTAGTCTGAAGCTGACTAATAAGTTTTAAGATCTCCATTGTTTTGTTACTTAATATTGTTTGTGCATACTGAAAAGGAAAAGAGAAGATAAACAAAGGAAATTTGACAATGATTAAAATACCAATAGATAAAGGGAGGGAGGAAAAGGCACGAGGAAAGAAAATAGTCTTAAGGGAAAAATATTTGGATTGCAATCTAATTATATTAAAGATAATGAGGAACAGAATCTCATTCTGACAGTTCTGTCTTTTGGTTCTTACTGAAATTGCATTTCCCATCTGTAGTCTGTGTACATTTGGGAATGACAACATGGGTAGTTCTGTAAGACAAAGGAATGCCTGGAAATAGAACTTGTTTGCCTTGATAAGATAAGCAAACATGATGAAAGGTACATTTTTTATTTGCTGTTTTAAAATTTCATGTTCTCTAGTCTTCAGCTGCCTTTTATTGCCAGCCCTTAATGCTAAATTATAGCAAACTTTATTTTTTACAGATGTTAAATATTTAAAAGAAGAGGATGCAAATCGGAAAACATTTACCGTTAGCAGCACAATGAATTACAGAGCAGATCGTTCTGATGATGGTGCAGTTGTAAGTTGCAGAGTAGATCATGAATCGTTGAACTCCACACCTCAGATAGCAATGCAAGTCCTAGAAATACACTGTAAGTATTATGAATGTGAATTTAATGGATGCTGAACTATTATCAATATTCTTTATGTTTTGAGTTTTTATTCATTATTTGGAGTTTTACCAAATTACATTTTCATTGTATAGCGATAATTTTAAAAATTATTTAAAATATGTGTAACACAATGGGGATATAACCTTATTAAATACCTATCACAATATTGTCCATGTCTTGCTATACCTACAGTTATCTGTTGACTCACAAATGTCCATAGAAGTTATGTATGTATGGACTCATACAGCTAAAAGCAAATTACTGTAGTTCCATGTGACTGTGATATCTGTAAATCAAATTGATGCTGGATATTCAGATACCTAAATTTGAACATCTCATAAGTGACAAGACATGTCTACCTGGTTTATCCATCCTTTAACTAACCAAAATATTACACCTTGAAGTCATGAACCCAATACCACCAAAATTATATTTTGATTGAAATAAAATACTAAAATATGGCACAGTATTTCTAGATTTTCAGAAATTGAATAAAACTTGATATAAAATTTATCAACATTCTTATACTTTCTTATCTTTTCAAAAATAAAACATTTGATAAACATTTATTTATTTATAAAACATTTATTGTTTTAAATTATGGAAAATAACATCTTTTTTGTTATTCTGAAATGTTTTTGTGTAAGTAGAAATTATTCAGAAAGACAAGTTTGGAGTATTTTAGATTAAAATATCAGAATATCAGTGGCACCTATTCTGTCTTTTTACACCTGCTATATTTAATTACTTTTAAATATAAATAATTTTAATTTATTTCATTACATCTTATATATTAACACTATAACAGCAAAAATCCATTGTTTAAAATTCTAGCTTACATTGAATCTGATTATTTATTTATTTTCACTAATGGACAATTATGGTGAAATGAAACTTCTTCATCTTATCATTGAGAAGGGACTGCTGCATGTAGCATATTATATACTGTGGCTTACTGAGATATTCATGTTGATGGTTAGTTTATATTAATTCCTATTTTCAATATTATTTTAACTGCCTTGGTTGCCAGTATAACTTACCATTATAAATCTATCTGACTAAGAAATTGGAAGTAATTGGAAATTTAACAAAGGCAATCCAGTTCTTTTCACTGCCCTGGACTTCTCAGAGGTTACAATTTTAAATTTCCCAACTGGTAATTCTGAAAAATATTACTGCCAGATTCGTAAGCAGTGTTCCTGATGGAAAAATACCACAAATTTGTATAAGGGCCTTATAAAAGTTTTCAGTCTCTTTTCTTATGACACCTAGTATGTAATTTGTTGTTTTCACACTTATAGTGCATTAAAGCCACCCTGAAACATCTATTTTTCCATTCAATATTTTTAACTGGAAATAAATATTATTTGTGTGGATTAATAAAACATCTATAAGATTATGCTGAAAACTAAAGCATACAGTAACTGTTCCTCTCCCTCCTGAGGTTTATATCCGAGCTTAATGATTGGTTATAAAACATCTGGTTCAAATAACACATTATAATTTTTATTACAGTTTTGATTCATGATATTGCTAGAATTTTTGTAATATAATTTGAAAAACTATTAGCAAATTTAGCAATGTGATTTTCAATGTTTTATTTTTTTTTGTAAACAATGATATTACAAAAGATAATATAGATTTACAGTATAATAGTACCCTGTTTTCCCAAAAATAAGCCCTCCCCAGATAATAAGCCCAATCAAACTTTTGAGCGCATGTGCTAAAATAAGCCCTCCCCGGAAAATAAGCCCTCCCAAAAAAAATATTGCAACACAGCAGCAGTAATGAGGTGACCACGCTCGCCACCTCCTGCACTTCAGAAATATTAAGACCTCCCCAAAAATAAAGCCAAGTGCTTATTTCGGGGAACAAAAGAAAATAAGATCCTGTCTTATTTTCGGGGAAACACAGTATATTTTGGCAAAAAGACATTTTTTACATTGCTTATAAAGAAAATGTTACAGTAGTCTTATTTTCTATGTCTCATAGCAAATGATGTACAATGGATTCAATTGAATCTTACATTTTATCATTAATTTCTGAGGAGACTAAAATCTATTCCAGATTTTCCTGCACCACTGTAAACAGTCCTGTAGTTTTAAGGGCTACAAAAATGATTTTCCAAGTATTTGCTATTTCAATTTTGTGTTTACATATACTGAAAACATTACAGAAGTGATAATGATAGAATAGTAAAGGAGCCTATGGACATTAACTATGGGTTTTCAGAGGTGCTCCAGTCATAATACTATGGTGAAGGAATGTTTTATATACCACATTCTTTTCCAGGCTCTTCATTAATTCTATTTCATCTGAGCAGAAATAGAAATTGGCAAGTTTGGATGGAATAAGTGAGAGAAAGGAATTATTTGTGTCCCATCTCTCAAATTAAACTTCTCAATCATTTTCCAGAAATGTGTTTCAATTTAGTCCTTGATTTTTCCTTTATAAGTTAAATTTAAATCATGGGTGCTGTTACCATTAGCTAATCTTTACTGATATTAAGCTCATCATGGTCATAGACCCTGCATTTAGTCAGGAAAGAAAAGTGGTTTTAGTAGAGAACATTACCGACAGTCTCAGAAGAGATAACACCGTGCAAAGCTATGATATCAATTGTAGCTCTATTTTATGGATGATAGAAGATACTGTTCACTTTCAGAGAATGTCACATATTTCGTGAAAAATCAGTGCGTTTTACATAGTTTTTACTGCTTACTGCATTTACTTTAATACTAAAAAAGGAGAAGGCATCTGTTAAAACAAAAGCACGATGCATGAACTAGAATGAACTCAGATTTCTTCTTTGATGTATACATTACACTGATGCCTTTAATTAAACATAATGATATAACTATAATGAAATAATTTAAAAAGGAATCAGTGACTTAAAACATTCTGTAAAATTTTGAAGGCCTATATCTGATTTATTTTATTAAAAATGTTGGATTTTTAAAGCATAATTAATAGGTTCATTGCTATATTCAAATTTATTAAGATATAGACCTTAAAATATAAATAATAAGGTAAATTTTGTAATAGAGCATATTACCACATAGAAAAGCAAATAACATAAAAATACCCAGTAATTGCCTAATAAAGATTGCCAAATAACTTTTGTGATAATCTTTACCAAAAAAAACTTATTTCAGAATATAGATTCCCTATTAAAAGTGCAATACCTAGCAGGCCTTTATATTCTCTACAACACTTTCTCTTCTTTATTTTCTCTCAGCTATATTTCTGCATGGTTTTGGTCATATAATCAAAATAATATCAATTTTACAGGTTTGTTTCATACAAATCTCAAAAATTAAAATATGGTATTTTGTTTTGAAAGCATTTTAGGCATAATATATAATTAATTCTGCGCTGATCTTTGAATATCATACATTGTATTTTTTTAATACTGTCCAGAAAATTAAGAAAGAAACCAGTGAAAAATAAGACTGATTCTATAATGTTATTATCAGGTGATTAAAAATATTTATTGGTCTTTTTATTTTCCAGATGTATTCCTGATTTGTGGCTCAGAAACATTTCTTTTTGTGACTGAACTATAGTAACACTTTAAATATGCATAAATTGTTATATATCATAAAACTATAAAATTATTTTCAGTTTGGTTTTTGAATAAAATACTGGGGGGAAAACAGATTTATGAAGAATAAAACATACTAATAGCTCTGAAATAGATACAGAGAAGAATTGCTGAGTCTGCAAAAAAGTTAAATAGGAATGTAAATATATTGGCAAATGAGTTTAGCAAGGCAAGGCTACAGCAGGTGCACTCTTGGAAATGAAATGCTGTGAAAATTATTTTTAAAATCTTAGTCACAAGGACTTGCTGCATTAGTATGCTCTGTCTGAAACATTTACTTTCTTAAGTGAGTTGCAGGTGTTAAAATGTGCCTTTTTTTAGAAAACGACAGAAATGTTTTCAGTTTATTACATAATCCACCTAGTCCTTACCGTTTAAACTTCATTTGGATGAAAGACATTTTTTATCAGATGAAACGTCAACTAGTAAACACATGATATGTCACAAACCATAAATTCGAATAATAGTTCTTTATAGATATGTGTAACTATAAAAATTGCAAAATAGTTTTTAAGAAAGTCTAACTACAGGACCATGGTTTGGAACCAAACCTTTAAAATTAATTTAAATAAATTCTTAGAATATATCTGTAAATAGTTAATTAGCCACATTAACAAAATATTCAGACATAGTGTGCCCATCAGTGCCATTTTCAAGGATTCTGTAGTTGGCTTAGTTTTTTTTCAGATATACATTCTTTTGAATACTGTAGAAAATAAGCTGATAAATTACATGAATGTTCTCATGTAATTTATCAAGGATTTTTTACATGAAATAATTGTTCTCCAACTGTTTGGTTCTAAATTTTTAAGAATTCTGACCAATTATCTAGCTCAGTATGGTTGGTAGAAGAGGACAAATATGAATAAACTATTCCTGTGATGGCGAACCTATGTCACACATGCCTGAAGTGGCACAGAGAGCGATATTACCTGGTATGCGCAGCATTGCCTGTTTCTCTTTTGGATTTCTGGTGCACATGCGCTCATGATGGTTATGTGGCCTTCGTGTGTGTGGCAGTGCCAGAAACTGGAAGAACTGTCTTCTGTTTTTCAACATGAACATGCATGCCGGCCAGCTGATTGTTGTGAGTGTGTGTGCTCCATTAACCAGAAGACTAGCTGGCCGGCTTGCATACCTGTGCCAGAAACTGGAGCTTCATTTTCCGGTGTGTGCATGCCCACTGGGCAGCTCCTCTTCCAGGTCATGTCCCAGATGAGCATGAACACATGCACACACTCCCTTTTTGGCACTTTGTGCCAAAAAGGTTCACCATCACTGAACTATTCTATGTGATGCTTACTTTATATTAATGAAAATTACTATTTTGGTAGCTTTTAATCAAAAGTTATATCTTCACACATTTGCTAATTTTAAGAAATATGCAAAATCTGCATATCTAAGATTCTAAAATCAGAGAAATTTTTTTACAGGAAAAGTATGTAAATAAGCTATTGATAGATCGATCTATCATCTATCTATTATTTGCTACAGTATATTATATTACCTTATTATATCTTATTACCTTATTATCTGCATACTCCAAAATGACTCATACTAATATGTCATAATTATCACATCAATATACATGGAATAAAATACAAGACAATAATAAATTCAATTATTAGCTCATTAGCTCATTAAATTATTAGGCAGCTTGGTGACCAAATCTTAACTCCCAATGCTCTTCCAAACTGCTCTGTGTATATATAAACTATTTTAGTTTAATTAGTTTACCTATAATCCACAGAAAAAGGATATATTTCTATGTGAACTTTTAAGGACATTTATGTTGCAATTCTGCAGAATACATCCAATTAATCTCAGTTATTCTTGTTCAACACTTCTCCTCCCACAGCTTTTGAAAGCTGGGAGTTCTTTTAGATCATATACAAGAAAATCTCCCTTTTCTTCCCTCTCTCTTTGTCTCTTGACAAAACTACACTTTCTCAATATCTATAGATCTAAGCTTTCATACTCAAGGGCTGCATAGGAGAGAGAGCAGAAATATAGTTAACCATTTTCAGCATTTAAGTTAATATTTGGAAAGCTGATAACAAAGAGATTAAAGATATTACCTTTTTGAAAGTATCTAATTGAATTCACAAATTCATATTATTTCTAAGAACTAAATTTAGTTTTTATAATGTGCGCTCACACAGTTTAATAATAAGCAAGGTTTTTGTGTGAAGATTAGAATTCCAAAAACAAGATTTTTTTAAAAAATGTATAATTGTAATGTGTGGGTTATTCTTCCATATTTCAGTATTCTTCCTTCATTTTTCCAAGACCATTCACTTATTCAGTTTAAGTCATTTATTATATCACTACATCCTACCACAGTTATAACTATTCCAAGTAAATTGCTGGTTGCATTCATTTAATATAGCTTATTACTCACTTGCTACACAGTTTGGTTTTGAACAGAGTTTCCCACTTTATGTAAACAACTACATTGTATCATTGTTTTAATTAGAATGCTAATTTAGTTGTGCAGATACTTTATTTTGAGAAATGAAAATAGTGTATATTTGCTGCTTTTTTATTAGCTTTATATATCTCTTTGTCATGACTAAATTACTGCTAAATCTCAAATTAATTGCACAATTTGAAGACAATGTATGGTTCCCCTTATGGTATAGGAGCTATATGAATAACTTCTATAACTACCATTTCTCATGCTGTTACAAAGTATCATGAGAAATATGAACACTTAAAATGAATGGTGTTTTAGTGTCCATTCAGGCCCATAGACATAACTGATAATGTTGATGTACCACATCACAGTTCCCAAGACTTTTTCCTGAGTCATGTTAATTACCTTTTGAAATAAATTCTCCATTGCAACTTGTCACCAAATCACCAAAATAGCAGCATGTCATTCTTATGAGCACCACACTCCAAGTACAGAATTCAACTTGTTTGAAGGCTTAAGGGTATTGTTTGCAATGCATCTGTATAACATGATTTGATTAACAAGCCGTTCATCTAGTTCAACAATCAACATAAAATTATACACTCAGAAATATAAGAATGATTAGATGTTTTTCCTCCATTCCCTGAAGTTTAGGATTTTGCCATATTTTGCTTAATGCAAAGCCAATCCTGTTGGGTCTTCTATAGAAAATCCATATAATCTGTGACGGTATCATATATAGTTTAAGAAAGAAAAGATAAAAAGATATGAATGTAGTGTTGCATGGCTTGTTTCTACATAGATGCATGCTGCATAACAAAAATATAATTTATCTAAATTTCTTTACAAATTGTTTATATATGTTTGCATTTGATGAACAATTTGTCTTAACTCTTTCCATATTCTCAAAAATGTACTGAGCACTATTATTATTCTTTTAGATTCTAATCTAAGATTTCACAATTTCCCACTGTCTGGCCTTTACATAATTTAAATGCAAGTGATATGTTCAAGCATCAAGCCCTTTTCAGGCATGAATAAAATATGCATGAAAGGGCTACTAGGAATGGATGGAGCAGATATTGCTGAGTGACTAGCATCAGGCATTTTGGTTATAGATTTCTCTAATAAAGCCAGTCATGTGTATAAGAACATAAACTGATGGGCTAATTAAATACTGTTTTTGTACTTTAGCTGGTAAACAGGTCAAAGCAAGGTTATTGCAAGAAGTGGATTTTACTATAATCATTAGTGCAAAGAAGTAATGAAAGCTGTGCTTCCATATGAAAGTATTCAGATACTGTGAAAGAAATATCCCTAATTTTTTTAAAAAAATGAAAATCAAATACAAAATCAAAAGAACAATGATAAGCTTTTAGATATATTACTAGTGCTGCAATTAAGCTATTTGTTATGTTTGTCATTTGTGGTTTTGAAATTTCTGTACAATGTACTAATGAAAGTCCACTGGTTTTGAACCAAACAGCAAAATTTCGAGAAGAAGAGAGATGACGCAGGAAATAATTCTAACTGACATAACAAGGCTAGGACTGTTCATGTACAATTTCCCAACTGTTCCTACTTGTCATTAGTCAAATTTACTGTTGCATCGCTCCCTGCCTTGTGAATGTAAGATATTCTATAAGATCTGCTTTAGATCATACTTTACACTGTATGTCTTATTATTGTATTGTAATGGCATCTAGATCCCCTATAGCCATTCTGTGCTATTCAATGCTAAAATTATGTACAGTGTACAGATTCATATACCCACCTGAATTCAGAATCGTAGCTTGAATAAATTCTAAGGTTAACTCATCCACAAGTGAATTTTTATGTTGCTTTCATAATTTGCACAGTACAATTTGTATACAAATTTAATCTGATTTTATAAATATTATTTTTCCAGATATTCCTTCAGTTAAAATAATACCTTCCACACTGTGGCCAGAAGAAGGACTATCTATAACTTTGATTTGTGAATCCAAAGGAAAGCCATTGTAAGTGATTTAACAAGCAATGTTTTTGTTATTTTCTTTATTCTCCTTTGATTGCAGCTTCTGACTGCAAAGCTGTACTGTTTTTCTTTTGTCCTGGGGTGTAAAATGATCTCTACTACAGAAAATCCCTTGAAGCATGTCTTCATTAAATGCCTATGGAAGACTGGTCTTTTACTTTGTCATTTATTTTAGTCTTGGGAAAGGATTCCTGCTGTGCATTTTTTTTAAAAGAAAGCTATTTCAACCTGAAAGAATTGCAGGCTTATTTGCTGTTCATATCATCAGACTGATGATGGGTACATATTCGCAAAGTAAAGTCTCACGTCTGATAAAAAGCTTTTAAAATCAACACTTCTTTAACTAAAGCGTTGAACCCCTGTTTCTTTCAGTTGTCATTTACATGGTAATTGGAAATTTAGTGATGTATGCAAATATATTTTCAACTATCCCAATTTTAAAATAGCATTAAGGGACTGAAGGTGAATATGTTTGAAGTTAACGAGGAATGTTTATTTCTTTACAAACAAATGTTAAATTCATTCTGAATATATTTTAAAATTGATGTATCATTTACTACTAAGTAAATATGAACTCTATTATATCCACCTATCATTGTGAGAAATAATTCAAATGATCACATTCTACTTCTCAGTTTTATGCTAGATGCTTTCAACACACATACCTTTTAATTTGTTTAGTTATGACTTCAGGGAAGGTGCTGCCATATTGGGGACTTGTATTTGTACAAATAATATTGATGGAGTAACCAATCTTGAATTTTGGATGGAATAATTTAGTATAAATGTTAGGAAGACATTCATACATCCTGGCTGTTTTTCTAAAGAATAGGGCATTAGCAGTCCAGGTTTTCTCACTCAGAAAGTGGCCTATTTACCATAATTAGTAAGTTTGCTAGCCTGCTTCCACTTCAATAGGAAGACAACAAAGTAACAGCAGAAACAATGATTTTTACAGCCAATTACATTACCACAATATATTTTATTGGGGGGATCTTTAAAGGCAACTTAGAACCTGCAGTCTATTTATTAGATTTTTTATTCAGATTTGCACATAATACCAGTGCTGAAAGCTTTGCATTGATTTGTCAGGTACACTTCTAAATGCTAGTTTTTAAATCTAAAAGCTCCAGTGGATATAAAAAGTCTACATACTCCTGTTAAAATGCCAGGTTTTTGAGATGTTAAAAAAAACCAACAGACCAAGATAACTTACGGTACTTTAGAATTTTTTATACCTTTAATATAACATTAGCTGTATAATTCAATTGAAAAACAAACTTACATCTTTTAGGGGGAAAATAATGATAAAGAGTATACAATAACATGGTTGCATAACCTTAAACTACCATAAGTTTCAGATTATAAGACGCACCTTAGTTTAGAAAAGCAGGCAAAGCACAGAAGATTGCTTAGTTCGTGTTTGGGCTAAAAAAACAGCTTCAAAAGCACAGCTGATCCTCAGAGGGAGCTCCAGTGACTAAAGCGGGGAAGAGGTAAGAGAAGGAAGCAGCTGTTCCAGGTAGCCATTTTGGGCACCATGCGTTGAGCATTTGGAGGTTGAAAATGCAATGTGCGGAGCCCAAAAACACAAGCCATTGTTGGTGGCAATCTCTGCAGCCAGGAAGAGGATGTGTGGAGGCCGGAAGGTAGGGGCTGGTGGGTGGGCGGAGCTACAGTCGGAATATAAGACAAACCCAAATTTTCTGGCTCTTTTAGGAGGGGAAAAAGTGCATCTTATACTCTGAAAAATACAGTAACATTTTGTAAAACATTTTTTCATTTTATGACACCATTCAATCTTTGGGTGAAGAAGCCTCTCAGTATACCATATCTTGCCTTGTGAATCCTTGTCCACCTTTCCTTGCAAAAGCACTCCAAATCTGTCAGATTGCAAGGGCATATCCTGTACACAGCCCTCTTCAGGTTACCCTATAGATTTGCAATTGGATTTGTATCCTGGCTCTGCCTAGACCATTGCAAAATTTTGGTCTTCTTTTGGTGAAGTCATTCTTTTCTTTGATTGCATCATTGTTGTATTGAAAAGTGAAATTTCTCTTCATCTTTATCAGATTAACAAAGGCCTGAAAATTTAATGCAAAATTAATTAATATTTGGAACTGTTGATCATTCCCACCACTTTGACTAAAACAACAGTTCTAGCTGAAGAAAAGCAACCCCAAAGCATAATGCTGTCACCACCATGCTTCACTGTGGATATAGTGTACTTTTGGTAATGCCTAGTGTTGTTTTTGTACCAAACATACATTTTGGAATTGTGTCCAAAAAGTTCACCCTTGGTCTCATCAGATCATAAAACATTTTTCCCAATGTTTTTGTCAGACTTGATATTGTTTTTTGCAAAATATAACTTGGCTTGGATGTTGTAAGAAAAGGCTTCCATCCTGCCACCCTACCTCGAAACCCAGACATATGAAGAATATGGAAGATTGCCTTCCCATTTAATACACAACTAGTACTTGGCAGAAATTCCTGCAGTTCCTTTAATGTTGCTATAGGCACCTTGGCAGTCTCCAGAACCGGTTCTCTTCTTGCATTTTCATCAATTTTAGAGGAACATCCAGTTTTGGCAATGCCACTGTTATGCCATTTTTTCTCCACATTTGATGACTGTCTTCGCTGTATTCCATGGTATACCCAATGCCTTGGAAATTGTTTTGCACCCTTCCCCTGAATAATGCTTTTCAACAACGAGATCCCTTTGATGCTTTGTAAGCTCTTTGCAGACTATTACTTTTGCTTTAAGAGGTAACTGAGTAAATGTCAGAAAAATCCTACTACAATATCTGAGCTTTACATAGCCTTGATTAGTCAGTTTCATTGATGGCAGATGTATACTGATACAATTTACAATCAGTTTGAGTATAATTAGTTAATTCTGAACACAGCCACAATATAATAACTATAATATTAAAAGTCCTCAATACTACTCAAGCCAACTGCAGACCTAATTCCTATGGGAGCGAAATATTTTAATTGTAATTTTGAGATGTAATTATCACAGTGACCTTTTAAGGCAAACTACCATAGAAATCATTTTTTTTTTATTGTGAAGTTATAAGAAAAAGGCAATTAGTTAATTATAAAACATGCCTCCAAAAAGATTGGAGATAAGATATTTTATGTGGTTCTGATTTAGCATCTGGGAAAAGAAAACAAACTGAGTTGGATACTGGAAATATGATAAGGTAAAAATGTATTGACCTTGACCTATGCTGTTGCAAACCACTGGAAAGGACCTTCTTGACATCAAGGTCATAGGCATGTACACAAGTTTCATTAAAATAACAAAAGTGTGGCTTAGAGAAAGGCAGAGATAATCTAGAAAAGGAATGGAGAAACCATAAGCAGTCACACATGATAAGCTATTACCATGTGTGACTACATAGACAAACTATTGAGATCTGTAAATATTTCAAAAATTCAATAGGAATTCAATAGGAAGGACAGTTTGAAAAATATGGTTCCCAGCTTTATGCCACACCAAGAATATACTGGTCTTAACTAATCAAAAAGTGTCTTCATCAGCAAGAACACTTCAAAGACTTCTGGCTCAAAGACAAGCCATGAAATACTTCAAAATAGACCAATTAAAAGTCTACCCATGCAGATTTGACCTGAAGTTCTCCAGCTAGACAGACGTGGGGGATGTGAGCTCTGAAAAGGCTCACATGAACCCTGTCTGACAAACCATCTCCGAGATCCGTTTTTGGATCAGGAACCCCCCTGGAGGGAGGGCAAAGAAGGGGCAGCATCTCATCAGACCTATAGAGAGTGCAACAGGTCCGTCGTAGGTCAGAGATTTGCTTCTGAATCGGAGCCAGGGTGGCAGCATGGCAACATGCTGCACAAGAAGCTGACTCCAAGCCAAAAGCAGTTGAACAGGAGTGTGCAGAGGCGAGATGAAACCCTGGCAGGGTGACCAAGATATGGTAAAATGGAGAGGGAACATGAAATATACTTACAGTGGGAAACTATTGAGATTTAAAGACAGAAGCACAAATTGTAAGGATGTATAATTATATAAATATAATGCTGAGAATAGCTGGGAATTGTAACCAGGTCTTCATCTTGACCAAAAGTAGGCCGGGGGGGGGGGGGGTTTAAAGGCACAATGACTGTATATGTATACTTTTTTGTTATATTTCTTTAAAAAAAGGAGGAAGATATATGTTAAAATTAAATATGTATATTGAAAAGGAATTATAAATACCATTAACATAAAATGGAGCTCACTCAGAAGCTGAAATACACAAAGCAAATGAATTGGAGAGTGTGAAGCAGAAGAGAGAGGCAAGGGAAAAAGAGAGAGATAGGAGAGAGGGCAGGGGTGGAAGAGGAGAGAAAGGAGGAGTGGAAAGGGGAGAGAGGAGAAGGAGAGAGGAAAGGGAAGTGGAGAAAAGAAGGATGATAGAGGGAAGAAAGGAGGTAGGGAGAGGAGGAGAGAGGGAGAAGAAAGTGATGGATAAGGTACAAATATGGTATATGGAGAGCAGAAGAGCCAATAATCGTTCTTGGGAGTTGATGGTAAGATGAATTGATGTAAACATTTAATAATACAATATGATGTTGGCTATGTAATAGTATACATGTGATTATATGTTATGAAAATGAAAAAATAAAAAACTTTTTTAAAAAGTCTACCCATGCAAAGAGCCAATCAGCATCCTAGTTCATGGACAATTAGTAACTGGTTCTGTTGGAATTTCATCAAAAAAGGCTAATCAAATATCTGTCCAGCTTTCTTGGATTCTGTAAAGCCCAGTCTCTCCTTCTTATTCAAGAAAGTAAAGACTCTCGAAACTTGGCATTTCAAAAGGAACCTTTTATTGAACAGGAGTGAAAGCAAGGAGAAATCAAAGCAGGCTCTGAGGTCCCTCAGGCCCTCAGTTAGAATAAAAGGAACTAGAAACCTCTCCCAACAGTCCAGTGTGGATTCAGCCAATCCACAGGTATGAACATGTTATTGTACTGGCCGCTCTGAGAAAATGATACGGGAACTTTCTCAGGATCATCCTCTGCTGGCGATACAACCCACATGTCTCCCTCCCCTTACTTTCCCCAAAAGGTGAGAAAATACCAGAGTGCTTAGGTGCCAGGCTAAAGGTTATAAATCAATAAGCTACATAGGGGAGAAAACAATAAAGTATAAAAGTATGCAAAGCGTAATAAATTGTAAACATAACCAGGGTCATTCCCCACCCCCCTGTCCCTTGAAGAATGGCAGATTTATGGATCTGACATATTCAATGACATATTAAAAAAAGATCAGTTTGCCAGGTTCAAATATAATACAATACAGTTAGTTTGTCATCAGTTCCCTGTAAGCTACACTACAAGAAATACACTAAAAATATCTCACTCCGCCTCTAGGGTCAGCTGCTGGAAGAACATCAGGACACTGGAAAACTAGATAACAGCAATTTATCTGAAAACTCCTCACTTTTGCAATCATCTTCAGTTCCAGAGTACAAAATGCAAATTTAGAGCCAAAGTTTGTTAATCTGATAAAGCTGTTTATCTTGGATATTTTTTTAAAAAAATGTACACAATATATCCCTTCATTTTTTTCAGAATTCTTCAAATATCCAGCTTGACCTTCTCTAGTATCACATTAATTCAGCATTGGAAAGCTATGTATACTAAATAGCTGCATAGAAATTATGAGTTTGATAATACTTTAAAGTATCACTATCTTAGAAAAAAAGATCCAGACAAAATAAAGTGATTTTCAAATGAATTTTCAAATTAAAACAAATAATAACCTCTACATATGACCCTAAATTTAGGTTGATTACATAGTACATCTTTTTAAGGACATTCAAAATTTCAGTCTTCTTAATGGCCAACTAATGTCATACAGGGTTGCTTAGTGATTTAATTAAAGAACAGAAGGTGATTAAACATTAATGATTTCAAGAGTTCCTATGCCAGTATATAGACTTCTTATCCATAGCAATGGAGAGTGTTGGCATGAAGTTCAAATGCATTCCCCAACTTTTAGATTTTTCCTGCCAATGTATCAGATTTATAAGTTCTCGAGATAACAGGATAGAGAAAAACACTAAATAAAACAGGTTAAAATTTGGCATATTAAAACATGATAGCACAGAAATATATTTTCTTCTTGCTGCTAGCAGGGTAGGTGTTAATTGCATCTTCCTATAAAGAGACTTCCATAAGTATGAGTCCATATAGATTTTTCATTGTTTCATTTTTTTAAACCAGATACAATAATCAAAAGTTTCCCAATTTAAAGGTTAATATGAGAGAAAAAAATAAATGGGAAAAAATATACTGGCACTCAAGTCAGATATCCATGTTGAAAACAATAATAAAGAGAAGAAATCTGTTTATTTTTAATATGGTTAACAAATTATCATTTTAATATAAACAAATATTAAGGACAAACATAAAACATAAAGCAAAATATAAAGGACATTTTATATTTATTACATTGAGTACATTATAGTGTCTATGGTGACATTCAGTGCAATAAACTAACTTCTCTTCCATGAGAAATGAAAAATTATGAAATATAACCAAAGGTAACTTTAGGCATTCAGTTTTCTGGAAAACATACAAAAATACATTAATTTTGAACATATTTATAAAGTCAATTTTTCAGAGCTAGATCTTAGTCTTATAATACAAAATGCTATTTAAAAAAATAAAAATAGTCATAGGAAGAGATTTTGGAACTAATTGCCAAAGATTATGATTTATAAACGCTTTTTATTCTTTATCCGGCTTTTTCTCAAGTAACTGTGTACAACTGCTGCTCCGGCCCTCTGGAACGAGCTCCCCGTGGAGATTCGGACCCTCACCACCCTTCAGGCTTTCCGCAAAGCCCTTAAAACCTGGGTGTTCCGACAGGCCTGGGGCTGACGGATTCCCCACCCCCGCTCGAATTGCGTGGTTGTTGAGTGTTTTTTAAATTGTTTGTAGTTATTTGTCCGTTGTTCCTCTTGTTTGTATCCCCCCCCCCCCTATTTTGGTTTGTGAGCCGCCCTGAGTCCCTCTGGGAATAGGGCAGCATAGAAATCCAATAAATCAAATCAAATCAATCAAGTGTTGTTATTATTATTATTATTATTATTAGTTATGATTATGATTATGGAACCTACTATTTGTTAAACATACACATAATTAATGGTCATCCAGTAAATTTCACTAGAAATTGGAGAACTGATAATGGGAACCAATGCTTTTCCAAGCCAGCCTTTTCCCATTCTGATATTTTCCAAGATTATTGGACTTCGTTCAATCTGGCAGGCAATTGAACATTCAACACATATACAATCTTAGGATGCATTGTATTGTTTTTATTTCTTTTTAATTCATTCATTTCACTCTGTTATCTAGGCTACGAAATATAGGCAACCAACAAAATAGACTTTTTAAAAAAAAAGAAGAAGAAAAAGCTGCACAAATTTTGTTGGATGTGAAAAATCCCTTTAACTATATGCAGCAGCCCTTCATGCTGTAGTACCAACTGAAATGAACTTCGGAGATGAATTTCTAGCTTTGGTTAAAAACATTTGCCTATAGCACAAAGCAAAGATTATAAATGAATGTCATCAAAATTTCTCTGAATATTTTCAAGTCAGTAAGAAAACAAAGAAGGATCTCTATTCTATTTTTTACTGTTTATCATTGTGCTGGAAATACTGGCAGAAAAAAAATCCAAGATGATAAATAACAAGTCTCAAAATCTGTGGAGGGGAATATAAGTTTAAAAACTCTGTGGATAATGTAGTATTAAGTATAATATAATCACAAAATAAAACAGTTAATGTAAATAATTCATAATTATGGAAATATTCTGGATATAAAACCAAGTTCAGAAAACAAAAATATTAATATTTTTAATCAATAAAGATTTTTGGGGGTTTAGGGGTTTGTTTGTTTTTTGCATGAAGAATCAGTCTATCAGTTTCCTCAGTGGAATATCTTGGTTTGCACCTGACAATTAAGAAACATATCAAAAGAATAATGTTAATTTATGCAAGTGATGAAGAGAAACCTTTAAATGTTGAAGAATTTTTGTTAAGAAAAAATGCAATTTAAAAATGAGTGTGCAAATCCATATTTTACATGACACCAATTCAAATTTCAGAGAGAATCTTACAAGAACAGCAAGAACCTGGTGCCACATTCAAATGGAGCAGAAAATGACTTAGAGTCAAATTTAAAAAATTCTACAAAATTCCAAACAGAAAGACAGCTTTGCCCTTTCATACTTTAAATTGTACCAAAAAGCAAGCTGTCCACCATGGATAACAGAAGGGATGAAAATCTCCAAATAGCAAAATGGCAATTTTGGAAGGACTTGACTTAGCCAATGGACTTCAGAGTGATACAAATCAGGATGAGAACTGAAAAGAAAAATATTGTTAGACATAGTCAGATAATAGAACAAACTTTAACAAACATAATAGCATGTCTGACAGGTACAGCTCTAGCTTCTTCATGTAAAAAGTAGCTATAGCAAGAAAAATGTAATTACGTAGGCAAATATGGTTTAATCAGATATGAATAGGCTAAAAACACAGCAAGTGAAGGCTTCAATATACCATGGGTGATATATTTACAAATCATTGGAAAGATAAAATCAAGTAGAAAGGGGAACATTAACAAACAAAAGGAATTTGAAACTATAAAACCAACACCACCTATACATTTTTATATAGTTATGACACAGAGATTAAAAAAAAACCCTGGTAAAATGGATATAAAACTTAAAAGAAACAGTTACGACATAACAATGGAAAACATTATTGACTAAAGCTATATATTTTATATCAAATTATAACTTTAAAAAGGTTACAAAATGTTTTACAGACAATATACAGTTGCATTGGTGTGGTAATACCTAAGATACAGAAATTATACATCAACATATATTGAAAATGTCATGAAGCAGAAGAAACGTTTGATCATATGTAGTGATCAAACAGCCCTCCCCCCGCAATAGTCTGGAAATATATACATAGTGTAATGCAAAAAAAATATTGGAATTTAAGTTTGAAAGGAAACCACAACTCTTCCTACAAGGTATAATCTCATAAAAATTAGAAGAAACAAAATGATTTAATAAATGTGAGCTGAGAATTCAAAACAATCAGTTTGACCACCAGTCTTGACTGGGATCTCCAAGACTAAAGATGAAAAGGCTTCAGATTTGGAAACCCAAATTGACAACTGATAACTGGATCTCCGTGCAATAGATGACCTCCCTAGCAATATTGATATTTACATACATGTTAAGTGGGGAGAAGAACTCTCATCACACAAATAAGTACCAAATACCTCTATCCCTGACAGCATCAACTGGAACTGGTCTTTGTGAAGGGAGAAAAACAACCATACTATAGTTGTCAGATATCATAGTTGGCCAACAAAGATAACATAGTTGAGGGCTTCAAAAGTCATCAATAGATCAAGTTCAAAAAGAGTCACCTCTGTCCCAGCTTCACTTCAAAGGTCTTCAGCAAGTGCAATATTGCCTCTCTGTACTAAGCACAAACCTGAGTTTTTTTTAAAAAAAAAATCAACTTCCTGCACAATCCTATGCAACTATCTGACCACCTTCTCAACAGACCTCCTGAATAAAGGCAAATTTGAGATAGGTTCATAATTATAAAAATGCTTTGAGTACAGAGACTGTTTCTTGAGCGGGGATGAAGATGTGCCACTATCTTCAATGCTAACACAACTATCCTTTCTCTTAAAGAGCCAGCTTCACTGCATGGACCCAACAACTTGTCACCTCCCAGGCAACCTGAATAACTGTTAATGTACAATGGAGTTGTACATAATGTAGTAACTACAAGTACACATCGTTCCTGACCAATACTTCCTGTTTTTGAACTGTCTCATATATATGCTGGGGATGATACTGATTAAATAAATTACTATAATACTTAAAATGTTGCTATTGCTAGATTTTTTTATTTTCAAGGCCAGCATCTTATCACTATGCCAAACTATCTCTCATGTTAAAATGGTTTGGATTATAAATAATACTTGACAAGGAAAGACAGATGTGTTTTCCTACTATCCAGATTATTGTGACCATGCGGGTTTTTTTTTCCAAAGAAACTATTCCTATGTGCTTTGTTATTTATCATTTGCTTTATTAAAACTCTGGTTTTGTTTCAAAAACAATTAATACTCAAGACAATAAAGAAGTAAGAGAGTCAGGTAACCATGACAACCAAGGGAAAATAAATTGGTAGTGATTACATTCCTATTCATGTTTACTTAAAAGAATGGGATGTGAGTGAGTATAGGTTTGGTGTAAGATGAAAAAATAAGAAGGATCAAGCATATGTGCTTGCTTTCAGAATGCGTTCTCATTTCCTGAGAAGTAGAAATCTGGGACAACAGTCTATAAACTTCATCCATTGTTCTAGACTGCAAGTCAATCCTAGTAAGAGATATAGATGGAGATATAAGAAAATGAATAAATCATTTAAAAACTGGATCTTCTATTTACATAGTATCTTCGAACTATGACTAATATAGGCTTTACTATAGTCATACCAAATCATCTTCCTTCCCTTTCCATCTTCTTTCCAGGTTTGTATAAAATTCATGAGTGCTTAAAACATGGGCTTTAAAAAAAGTCATAATTTATGACTACCATATTAAAATATTCCCATACTGTAGCGTGTAAGGAATTTGTATATCCTTGAATTTGCTGACCAAAATTAGTATCTGGCTTGTTTTAACTTTGGACAAAGTTTCTAGCTTATCTTGCCCTGACAACTGGCTAATTTCCAGATTTCCTGGCATATGAATACACTTCCTATGCAGTATGCCACTGATTTATCTTTTTGATCTGACACTCAAGTCAGCTTGATCTCATTCATGATTCATTTGGTATACTGGGCTGTTTGCCTGGGTTTTGCTATTTTTGGATTGTTAGCATTTATCTGCAGAAAATTAATATTTTTTAAAAAAATATTTTAAAATTGATAGATGAATCAGTCTCGTTTTTTAAAATAAAAAGGCTTCAAACACAAAATGCAGGAAGAATGTAGATAAATCCAATTTGTGAATATTGCTTTATGTGGCTGTTTATATGAGGTGATTTGCCACTTTGGCATAACTTTTCATCCATCTCTGAATGGCAGTTCCTTTCGCCACATTGCATTTGCACTAGTTAGTCAGCTTTTTAATTATCCTCACATTTAAAAGTAATTTGCAATATAATCAGGAGGAATAAAGGGACAGTTAGACTTTAAATTTTAGGTTAGTACTTCCTTTGCAAGCATACCAGTTCCCTAAAGGACATACAAAATGTAGCAATCAAGACTTTCCTTTTATATTTATTAGCAGTTTAGTACATACAAATTCTATAGGATTCTAAAGTTTCTCTTAAAATATGTGAATAATGGTTACTAAAGCTATTTGCATATATATGTTCCAAAAACATGCAAATGTAAGCTATATCAAGATAATGAAACATTCAAGTAAGTGCAACAAATGGTAGTTACAAATTACTGAAATTAATTGAGAGCTGCATTGTTAATGCTAATGAAATACAGTTGGGAATATTAAAATGTTCCATTTTTGTTCAATAATTTTGCTTCTGCAGATGAAGGGGTATCATAATGTAGTTGGATATCAGAAAAAAACACCTTTATTTTCTTTCTTTAATCTTACTTCATCAGTGTTCTCATTCTTCTGTATAAGGTCTGTACAATTTTGTAAGATAAAACTGCACTATAAAATTGCAGAGGTCTCAACTGCTATTTGTAGTCATGTCACAATTTCATATATTGTATCAGTGCCACCTTTTTCAACTTTTTCCAGGCAAAGAAGTAAGAAAACAAATACAATACTTTAAAACAATACAGGACATCTCTGTAGTTTTAAAGTAGTTTGCCTTTCCATTATTCAGTATTCACAACATATGATATATTTGATAAATTAATGTGCATATTTCTTTTTAGAACTCGTTGAAATGTGCAAAGGAACCATTAAGATGAGAAATTATGAGTGAACTGAATATGAGAAAATATGTATCTTGCAAAGTTGGTTTTAAATCATTAGAGATTTTTGTCTGCTAAATTTAGTACCTATTCTTCTATACTTTAAAAGAAATAAGTTAAGTCAGCATTTTAGCAGAAATGCACAAAGTTTGAACATAAATGTTTTCTGCTAAATTACATGTGCAAAATTGGCTTCAAAGCTCATCTGTTTGCTAGATAAGAATTTCCCTTGAGCTTCTAGCTTTGGGTTTGGAGGTTAGCCAGAGGACGGAATAATCAGACTCAGCATAGGTAAAACAATAAATGAAGTATTGAAACAGTTACTTTATCCAGAATATGCTTCTTTGCAGTTTGAAACACTGTCATATTTGGAATGCATTTATTTTTCCCCCCGGAATGCATTTTGCATTCTGTTTTAAAATATTTTTTTTCATAAGAAAAAAAATCATTTTCAAGAAATCTTGAATAATATAAATCTTCTAATATCACATTTTTCCTAAATTACCTTATTCATGTGTTTATGTGTATGCATGTGCGCACACAAGTTAGGAATTTGTATGCAAGTTTATATACAATGCTAGATTTGTTTGCATATTTGTATATAAAATTATTTTTTTAAGGATACACATAAAACCAGTTATTTAACTTCTAAATTTTTCTAGTTATACATCACATCAGGTGGTGCAAGACAACCAGTTTTAGACAGATTGTTATTTACTTAAAATTTCTAAGGTTTTCATATGCCAAAACTTCAGGGATAATTGTTAGTTGTATGATGGCAGTGTGGAAGTTTGTCAGTTGAATATCCATTTAATGTTGATGTTATAACAGTACTTCAACACGTTGTTTGACAGACAATGGAATGTTCCAAAGATCTGACACCATCTATATAATCAAAGCAAAGGTTTGATATTTTTCCAAATTGAAAATAATGAGGCTTTCAAGACTGATGTCAGCATTTTTAGTAGGTCAAATCAAAAAACAGACACCAGAAGCAATACTGGAAATCTAGCTTGTTGTTATAAGGTATAATATGGAACAGTGATGGTGAACCTTTTCGGCACCAAGTGCTTAAACAGGAATGTACGTGTCTGTGTGGAGCTCCAGAAACCTGAAGACCAGCTGGCCAGTGCGCATGACACACTGGTAACCTAGTCTTCTGGTTTGTGGTACCTGCATGCGCTCTGGCCAGCTGGTTTTTGCACACACCAGAGTACCAAAAACTCAAAGACCAGGTGGCAGACGTGTGCTTTTAAAAAAAAAATTGTCTGTTTGTTTTGTTTTGACTATCCTTGCACAGGAATGAACTGTTATCTCTCTACCAAATAAAACAAAATATAAAGGGAGAAGACCTAAGTAAAACTAGAACATTTAATCAAACCGCTTTGGTCGCATTGATGGATGATCTCTGGAGAGCCAGAGATGAAGGACATTCCTCCATCCTGGTCCTCCTTGATCTCTCAGCGGCTTTCGATACCATCGACCATGGTATCCTTCTGCGACGACTGCGGGAGGTGGGAGTGGGAGGCACCGTGCTACGGTGGTTCTCCTCCTACCTCTCGGACAGGTCGCAGTCGGTGTTAGTGGGGGGGCAGAGATCGTCCCCTAGGCCCCTAAATTATGGGGTGCCTCAGGGCTCGGTCTTATCCCCCCTACTATTCAACATCTACATGAAACCGCTGGGAGAGATCATCCGCAGGCACGGGATTAGATACCATCAATATGCGGACGATACTCAATTGTATCTGTCCGCCCCGTGCCAACTCAATGAAGCGGTAGACGTGATGAGCCGGGGCCTTGAGGCCGTTATGGACTGGATGAGGGTTAACAAGCTTGTGCTCAACCCAGAAAAGACCGAGTGGCTGTTGTGTTTTCCTCCCAAAGATTTGGCTAATATTCCACCACTCAGGCTGGGGGGTCAAATTTTATACCCCTCAGAGAGGGTGCGCAACTTGGGAGTCCTCCTGGATCCACAGCTGTCATTTGACCACCACTTAACGGCTGTGACCAGGGGGGCATTCGCCCAGGTTCGCCTGGTGCGCCAGTTGCGACCCTACCTGAATCGGGAGGCTCTCACAACAGTCACTCGGGCCCTTGTGACCTCTAGGCTGGAATACTGCAATGTGCTCTACATGGGGCTGCCCTTGAGGAGCATCCGGCGACTTCAGCTAGTGCAGAACGCAGCTGCGCGAGTGATTGCGGGTGCACCCCGATTCACCCGCATAACACCTATCCTCCGCGAGCTGCGCTGGCTACCTGTCGATCTCCAGATGCGCTTCAAGGTGCTATTAGTCACCCATAAAGCCCTACATGGCAGTGGATCTGGATACTTGAGAGACCGCCTTCTGCCAATTACATCCCTGCGACCAATAAGATCCCATAGATTAGGCCTCCTCCGTATCCCATCGGCCAGCCAGTGTCGGCTGGCAACTACAAGGAGGAGGGCCTTCTCAGCAGTAGCCCCGACCCTTTGGAACGAGCTCCCCGTGGAGATTCGTACCCTCTCCACCGTCCAAGCCTTCCGCATAGCCTTGAAGAACTGGCTCGCCCGTCAGGCCTGGGGATAAGGATAGTTACCCCTCCCGAATGATGAATGTATGTTGTTTACTATTTTATTATATGTTTCTATCTTAATGTCTGTATTCCCCCTTCCCGGTTTTGTGTGAGCCGCCCTGAGTCCCCTCAGGGAAAAGGGCGGCCTACAAATACTAATAAAACTCAAAAACTCAAACTCAAACGATTTGTGTTTATATTGCAAGTACATATTATTGTTACACTTAATATTTAAAATATAATTTGGGTTATTTGTAATGCTTCATGGGAAAAATATTTGAAAGAATATTTTGAAGAAACTCCTATTTTAACATTGAGCCATAAACAAAGAGATATGAACTCTAAAGCAAAAAAGTATAAAGCATACTTGAAAGATTTCTTGGGTACTAAAAATTGATTTCTTATTATTCTCAAAAAATGTAATCATGGATTATAAATGTAAATAAAAACTTAATGTTAGCTGGGTTATATGTGTCATCTGTCCTTCCTTCCAAATAACTATGTATTTCTATTTCAAATGCTGTATATACTGCATTGAAAGTGATCCTCTGTATATTAAATATTTATCCAAACTTCAATTTACAAATGAAACCACATAAGAAAAAAAAAACCCAACACCTAGCAGTAGTTACCATGTTTCCTCGAAAATAAGACCCAATCTTATTTTCTTTTGGGCTTGGAAATAGTACTCAAGCTTATTTTCAGTTAGGCCTTATTTTTTCTTAACAGCAGAAGGTGGCAAGCATGGGGGCCAAAGGGAGTGGGAGCACAGCTACTGCTGGCCTCTCCATCCCACTGTCTGCTTGCCCACAGCTGCAACAGGCCAAACTTTCAGCATGCGAAAGCCTCCACCCACCTTGCCTGCTAGTCCAGCTGTTGC
Source organism: Thamnophis sirtalis (assembly GCF_051295495.1). Lineage (NCBI taxonomy): Eukaryota > Metazoa > Chordata > Lepidosauria > Squamata > Natricidae > Thamnophis > Thamnophis sirtalis. The sequence continues at coordinate 40,826,009 of NW_028261388.1, read as the reverse complement.
TGGGACACTACTCAGCCATGGTAGGTGCTTTGCTGGCCACCAAGCAGCTGCTCATGCTGCTGCTGGCCTCGCGGGGCTCTGCTCTCCTGGCAGGGTGGGTGGAGGCCAGGCATCATGAGATCTTGGTCCTGATTGAGGCCTCAGGCAATCAGACAATGGGACGGAGAAAGCGGAGCCAATGGTAACCATCCAAACACTTTTCATCCAAAGGGAGACAAAGCTTTGTCTACTTGCAAAGCAAAGATGCTTTGAAATGGAGCTAATTATTCCATTTCAAACTGTCACCTTTGCAAGCACACAAAGTTTTGAGTCTCTGTCATTTCTCTGCCAAGGCAAAAAGTGTTTGGTCACCTATGGAGCACTTGGAATGGAGTGATTTGCCTGCCAGTGCCACCAGTGCTGCAGTGCAAGCCTCCCATAAGCCACCTATGAGTCAGGCAGCCATACAGCACATCCAGATCGCCTGTCTTCTCCCCCCTCCCCCCTCTGCCTCCAAGCTCAGACTTACTAATATTTGCATTGCACCAACGGGCCAGTAGGCTGCGCCTGCTGCCAGACACCATCAGCTCCTCCATGCTCATCACCTCTAATGCTGACCAGACCCATCTCCCTGGGCTTATTTTTGGGGTAGGGCTTATATTAGGCCCACCAAAAACCAAACTAGGGCTTATTTTCAGGGTGGGTCTTATTTTCGGGGGGAAAACAGTAGGTATTTAATTGCTGCCCAATGTATTTTCATTTTCTTTCCTGATTTAAATGATTAAACTTTTCAATATCTTTTACTGCAATTTTTAGCAATGTGTGAAGTCAGCATGACTATTGACAATTAATTATAGTCTTCATTATTGTTTTAAAGGAATTATAATTTTATCCTGTTATTAAACTATGAACTTGATTTATGTACTAAAGGAGTTGTTTTCTACTATTTTAATGGTTGTGTTGTGTTTATATAAGCCTTTTCATGAAAACATGTTTTTATTTATCTTGTTTTTGTTTATTTTTTAATAATTGATTGTATACTGTCAAGAGTCATGTTTAGTGAGATGGACAGCTATGTATACTCATTAAATAAGTAAGTAAGTAAGTAAGTAAGTAATAAATCTTAGTGACAATTAAGTTCATTAAGCAATTAAGTTCATCCAAAAAACTATATCTGAATATTTATTTATAACAATCTTTGAAGAATGTGAATGATCAATATAAAATGCATTTGCAGTGTCAACATTGCTTGAAAGCACTATAGATTAAGATTGTTTGAAGAAGAATATAAAGTTTATTTATTTGATCAAGAATTAAATAGATGTCATTTCTGATACTTAATGGACTTTTTCTGACACAAATATTGAAATGATGGTGCTTTATGGATTTGTTTATAGATAAGAGAAGGGATATGGGAAGAAGACATCATTTGTTGTAATTTAACAGGAGTGAAAAGTTACCAATATTGTTTATGCTTGTGATGAAGGTTGGGAGCATGTCTTTATATATTCCTTTTAATTTATTTTATTATGGTCTTACCTTTCTTTCTTTCTTTCTTTCTTTCTTTCTCTTTCTTTCTTATTTTTTTTTGCTTTGCACCTTTTACTATTACTTTTTATTTTTATTTTGTAATTATATTTTTTTTAAAAATTACTTGGGAAAAAATAACATTCCCAATGCATCACACAACTGAAAACAATCTAACAAAACATACTCAGTTATTGTAATATCAGAATAAATTGCAGAACAATCCTACTGGAACAGAAGGTGATCTATCATATATACAGACCCACAGGAACATACAGAGCTGCAAATAATGAGAACAATGGGGGGGGGGGGGGAATATTGACCTGTTATTAGATATTTATTTCAAATAATTCACTTTTTAAAATGTCCATACTGAAATTGTGGATATTAAAGCAATTATGCCCACTGTAGTCTTCATGTGGACAGAGAAACTTAAATGCTTAGAATGGAAATCAATCAGTAAAATATGTGATTCTGCTTTCAGTGACTAACAAGGGTATTGAAATGGGTGCTTTGTGTCTATCAAGCTTTCAAGATTCAAATGGCCTTAAAGATAGATGTTCAGTCATTTTACCAAACATCATGTGGCTGAGGATGTCTGATCATTTCATCAAAATAGAGTGACTAGCTTAAAGTGCTGGCTTTGTGCCTTGTTTCTGTCTGGGTGCCTTAACAACTACACAGAATGACTCTTTTTGCTTTAATGCTTGCTGCATAAAGAATCTGTGTTGGGTTAGTACGGTACATATTGTTTTTTATAAATATTTAGTTGAGGTCACCCAGATGAGGACTAAGGTGGGACTAAAGCCAGCACTTTAACAACTGTATCATCTATGACAGTGATGGCGAACCTTTTTGTAAAGGTGTGCCAAAATTGTACTCATGCGCACTATCGCACATGTGTGCATGCCCACACCCACAACTCAATTCCCACCCACCCACTGCGCATACGTGCATGACCCCTACAAGCAGGGGGGGATTTTGCCCTCCCCAGGCTCCGGAGGCTTTCCTGAAGTCTGGAGAGGCGAAAACGGCCTTCCCCGGCTCTCTGGAGGACCTCCAGAAGCTGGAAATGGATACATTTCCGAACTTCCGGTTAGTCCATTGGTACTGTTTTTTGCTCTCCCCAGGCTCCAGAGACTTTCCTGGGGAGGGCAAAAACAGTCTCCCCAAGCCCTCCGGAAGGCTGAAAATCAGCTGGCCAGCACGCGCATGTGTGCCAGAGCTGACAGCTCGCGTTTCATAGGTTTGCCATTATGGATATATGATATATAAATAGACATTAAAATAATAATAATAATTTATAATACATTTTTAAATGTTTAGTTGACTTAATTTCATGTTTAATGAATAAAATATATTATAATATTTTTTACAGACCAGATCCAGTATTATGGACAAAGGATGGTGGAGAATTACCAGATCCAGAAAGAATGGTTATCAATGGTAGGGAGCTACACATTAATCCCCTAAATAGAACGGACAATGGTACTTACAGATGCGAAGCAGAAAACTCTATTGGCCTAAACAGTGCAGAGTATGTTCTTATTATACATGGTGAGTACTTTATTACTGAAATGAAACTGCATATTTATATGTACTGTAATACATTTTATTTATAAAATATTTATAAACTTGGAAAAGTATTAAATGTTTTTTTGAAGTTGATGAGTATGTGTGCATGTAACAGACAGAGGGATAGAATATATTGTTGATGGAAGTTGTTTTCATACATTAAATGATTGAGAGAGAGAAAAATCATAAACAGAATTTGCCATTCAGGCTCTCAAATTCTGCACCATTGACTGCAGAAATCCAAGTTCAAGTATCCAAGAAAAATGACTATCTAGTGGGTGCTTAAACAGGGCCGGTAAAGGAGACCTAATTGTAACTTCTGAACAAAATGTAAATTAGTGCTTTAAATGGGATGTCTTCAAATGGCAAAGGAAAAAGGAAAAAAAATATGCAAAAGTGTTTTTTATTGATGTGGAGTTTTTTATGCAAAATGATCATGGAATATGTTTGCTTACCTATGATATTATGATTTATACCAACATCCCAAATTCTATTTTATCAGGGCTTACCTAAACTTTAAAAAGGAATTTAGATCCTTGTAAAACAATGTTTCTGTATTTAGAAAAAAAGTGTGACGAACAAGCAATGTGTACAAAATGTTTAATTTTCATGCTTTCAGTTAATATTTTATCTAAGTCACTGAAAACTCACGTGCAGTCTTTATTTTTCAGAATAACTTTATGTGTTCAGTAAAAGTATGGAATTAATTTTATCAATAGTTATTGCATCAGTTGATTCAAAATTATAAGCTCTATATATACTTTTTTAATTAGTCACTTGTGGTGTGTTGTTGAACTACAATTTTCAAAATCATCCCAGGAATCAAAATTTGCATTACGTTAGTGGTAAAGGTATTGATACATATGATGTATAAATTATGTATATGGATCAGATGTTGTTCTAATTTTTTCAAAAAGTTTGAGTTATTTATGCTTCCTTGCTTTTTAGAGCAAACTTTAAAAATTGTTCTCTTACATGAAACTGCCTTCTCCATCCCTGAACACCTATCAGATATTATGTCGACTCTTAACTTCATCAAAGTCCATTTGACTAGTATATAGAAAGCAAGAGGTGCCAAACAGGCATATGATACTCTTTGGCAATATGATCCATTGTAGTTCTTCAAATATAAAAAAGGTGACTATGACAGCCAGAAAAAAAGTTGGAGATATAATGAATTAGATACAAAATCATGGACCAAATTCAACTGATTATTTTATGGTAAATTGATATTTTGTAGTTAGTTAGTTAATTAGTTAGTTACTTAGTTAGTTAGTTAATGTATTTGGGGCATTTCTAGGGCCACCCACTCACCAGTAATTCTGAACATCTTACAAAAGATAAAACAAGTATTTAAAAAACTACAAAAGAGTGACTACAAAAAACTGAAGCAGAGAGGCAATACCCTACATAATACTTCAAAATTACGAAGCAGTTAATGGGACCACAATCCATTATTAATCCAATGTCTGTGGCATGAAGCAATTCTTTCATGTTTTCTTAAAGATCATTGTTGTCAGACCTATATAAACGCAACTGCTATGGAAGAAAATTTGTGATAGCAACCCAATGATTTTCAAAAACCAAAATCAATTCTTTGATTTTAATGTAATGTTTATACATACACACACATACCACTCTCTCCCACCCTCAGAACATATGTACCAGTGATCTTGGCTTGGTCACTACTCATTGAGGACGTTTATGTACAGAAAGCAATTTATCAGTGAACAAATAAATATACATTTCTTTATACAAGCTTCCCTTCATATAATTCCTGCCATAAAAATGGCAAAGAAGTGTTCAGAATCCATAATATATTTTGCTAGTGTTTTAGTACCATAGCATGATAGGTGTTTAGAAATATGGGTCCATTAAAGTTTATTAAATCATTTTCCTTTTGCTACTAGTTAATTGTTTGCACCCTGTTGATCTGATTATCTCGCTCAATGGAAATCAGAAAAAAAAGTGTCATTATAAAGATTACGTTGTAATGATAAAAGTTTATCATTGCCCAGTTGCTGACACATTCTGTAATTTGGTAGTCTTTCATATTATGTAGCTGAGAATTGACCTTGCTGACATTTTCTGTAATGGGTAATTGAGGTGTTTTTGGTTTTTTTTAAAATCCTAATTAAATTTCTGCAAATATAGATTTAGAACTACAGAGGATAATTGCAGTTTGTGATGAGGGAAAAGGTGTTAATTTAGCAACACTAGAATCATCAGAAATAAAATAAGATTTTCCTGGCATTTCCGAGTTTTTAAAGGTTCCATTATTTAGCAGTGTTTGTGGTCAAATGTTTTTTCAGTACAGTTTGATATTACAGATAAACAATTTCTTATTCTTATCTTGTTTTTAAGCAATAAGGATATAAGTATAGGTTTTTGGACTGCTTCAGATGGAACCGTTTTTGTCTTTGCATTGTGAACATGGGAAAAGTTTTGACTTTTAATAGAGGACATACCCTTATCTTCATTTTGCACAAAAACGTTTCTATCATTTAATATATTCTTCCAATACAAATTTAATAAGCACCATAGTTTGGTAAGGGAACTTATGATAATCTTTTCTCTCTTTAACAGTTTAAGAATACCAAGCACAGAACCAAAAGAAAATAGGTGCCTTCCAAAAAATGCTAAGGACATTTATAGGAGCTCAGCAGAATAGTGACTGCACATTTAATTTCATTTTTCTCCAATTGTTCATGTGGCATGATTATGAGTTATGCCTCAATCTGTTTCTTATAAAAGAGTAAAACATTGGAAAGATTAAAAATTGAAGCAGTCCTGGCTTAAATATTAGCACCATTCTCTTTAGTTCCTTTTCTGAGTTCTTAATTTCTGTTCTCAATTTTAGAAATTTGAAAACGTGAAAAACAACTGTAAACCTTCCATTGGCTTAAAGTTTATCATCTCAGTATACAATGAATTGAAATCTTATGAATCTAAACAAAAACATATCAATTCATAATGTATGTGTAAATTTATTTTGTTTTTCTAGCATCTCATGAAGTGATTCTTAAAATGTGAAATATAAAAATAACCCTGATGGATTATATATGCAAATACACAAATGTGTCAGTCAATCAGTCTCACTGGCTGGCTGGCTGGCTCTCTAGTGATCTATCAATCTATTTCACCTCCAAATTGAGAAGAAAAATCTCAGCTGATTGCTAGGTTCAATGGACTAGGAAATTACGATGTTTGGAGCTTTCACAAAAGTATATTTGTGCTCTTTGATCGCTTGAATTCTTTCTCACTTTAGATTGTAAAAGACATCAGATTTACGGTTGAAAGTCAACTAATAATTTAGCTTGTAGACTGAGTAAGAAAAAAATGCTAACTAGTTAATATAACATTGAATAGTCCTATGTCTTTTAACATATTATTTTTACATTGAATCAACACTTATGGTAAGCATCTTGAACAGTTCTAATGTTACAGTTGATGATAAGTCAACTCAGAGGATGAAGCAATTCTTCTAGAATAAAACTATGCTTTAGAAAACTGTGCAATGGAAAAAGAAAGCTGAAGGAAAGCTAGTCTTCCAAATGCTATTTGCCTAGAATCTTGGGAAATTTATTTTTAAGGAAAGAAAAGTTTCCCAAATCACTGGCTTGGATAGGTGTTATATTTCAATTTTCCAAATATTTAGATGATTTATAAATGTTTTCTTTAAAAAAATCCAATTATTTTCTTTCACACACACTATTTCCCCCCTTTTTCTCTTTTTGGGTAGCAGAAGATACATATTTAGTTTAAAATATGGGTAGGCACTATGAAATACATCTATATTACATCTTTTTAATCAAGTACATTACTGTTTCATTAACACTATATATAAGAAACTACTTGATAAGTTACATTGAAACTGAGGTTCTAACAGTGATGAAGAAGATGAAACAACAGCCAGGAATGTCTGAACAGTTTATCAATCACAAATGACAAAATCAGTATCTTATGTAAGCAACTGGAACTGAACTTTCGAAAAAAATAATCTGTGTATTTTATTTGTGAATATATCAGTTTGATCTAGTTGTTAAGGCACCAGGCTATAACCATGAGTTCTAATCCTGCCTTAGCCATGAAAGCCAGCTGGGTGACGTTAGGATGTCACTTTCTCTAACCCAATTCACCTCACCGGGTTGTTGTTGTTGTTGTTGTTGTTGTTGTTGTTGTTGTTGTTGTTGTTGTTAGGAAAATAAAAAGAGGAAGGTATGCTATATATGTTTACTGCCTTGAGTTATTTGTAAAAATAATAAAAGTGTGATACAAACAAATGAAATAAATAAGTAAAGTACCATTTAAAAACTTACAGAATTACAAAAACCAAATATCTGATGTCAAAAAATTTATTTATATTATTAAAATAGGTTCACAGAAACTTTCTTCATAGTGCAACATTTAAAATCATGCATCCACATTGGCATAAAGTAATCACTGAAATTGCCTAAAGATATTAACTCAAATCTAGGAAGTTGTCATTTATCAGATCTAGGCAATTAGTATATTTATGTTTGTATTATCTAGCCAAAATATTATACATGTTTTCCAATCTGACTGAGAAATTTGAAAACTGAATATGGGACACAGATAAATTATTACATTAATTATATAAGAGATTTCAATTCTTTCTTTCTGTAAAAAAAACTTGCAATAGCTGACTTCTAAATGTGTGTACTACTTGTCAGACATTCACAGTAATACATGCTGCTGGCCAGGTACAGAATGCACATTCCCATGAGGGAGAAATGTTCTTTGTTTTGTACATAAAGGCAGATACATCCTCTAGCCAGGCTGGGAAGTGAGAGAGTTTTGAAAATAAAGAATAGATCTCCAAGAGAAGTTGCTGAACCAAAGCTGAAAAAGAACAGAATTTATTTCATATTTGCAGTAGCTTCAGATTAAATTTTGAAATTACAAGCAAAGGGAAAGTCCAAGAAATAGAGAAACATATACTTCAAGTAGCATCTATTTCTAAAGAAACTGATAAGAATGATTTTGCTCTAGATATATTTTTCCCTAAATTGTACAAGTTTAATGCTTTTATTCCTCTGTATAAGTTATTAAATTGAATAAGAAACCTTACAGTTTTATTCATCTGCCTTTTTATCTGTAAAGAAATCTGATTTATACTATTATTATTTTTTAAACTGTAATATTAATTTGAAACTTCTAACCAATCATTTTGGATCAGAAAACAGGTAATTTGTGGCTATATTATGATCTGCGTGGAGCACTACATTTTCTTCTGAACTATTCTTCTAAGCTGTTGTTTCATCATGATATGGATAGATGCCAACTTTTCTTTTTCGTCTTTGAATGCCTACATTTTATTGTTAGCATTTATATTTTATTTATTTTTTTATTTTAAAACAATAATTTTATTATTTATCAAGAGTCAGATTGAGGAAGGTAGATAGTGGCTAAGTACAGATTTCAGTTGACATACTGTACACCCAGAACAGATAGAGTGACAGCAGAAGCTAGCTCATGAGGAACCAGAAGTGGTGTTTTTTTTTGGGGGGGGGAGGAGGATGTATCAAAGTGAATATCAGGGGATCCCAGAGTAAATTTTCCTTTGCTGAGTGCTATGAATTAAATCTGGACTTATTTGCATTATAAACATTAAACCATCCTTTAATACATTACCATAATACAAATTATTAGGCTTCAATCTCTTTGTATGGTAAAAGGCTACAATAGAGACATCAGTTTGCATCAACAAGTTTCTCAAGGATCTTGCAATTTGAGGTTATAAACAACTCTGTGAGTACTCAACTGCTTGAGTACTCAGACAAGCAAGGCAGTAGAAAAGAAAACTGAGAAAGAAATGCAATAGCAGTTGGTAAGAGGAAGGATAAATAACAACACAAATCATTATGTTAAGTTCTTTGATAGTAAGTTTCCATATTTCAGGTCTTGTATTTTTATAAACCCAAGTAATCCACTCACTCTGTTTCTTATTACATTATTCTATATTGTGTAACCATTTATCAATAAATTATTTACAATTTATTTTCTGGACACAATCAGTATTAATAATTTTTAATATCCATTGACTTTCATCATAAAAGACATGATAGCTGGCCAGGTATATACAGATATATCTTATATAAGAAATGAAAACTGTTGCTATCTTAATTTCTACTCAAATTCTAAGTTTGAATTTTTATTCAATTACTGAATTAATGAAAATTTATTCATAACGATTCACATTTCCTAAAATTTTTGAAGGTGTAATGCTTCTAAATTTCATTTTGATTGCATTTGTTCCATTGTAATTTTACTCCAACAAGTCAATATTTGTTTTTTTATATATATACAGTTAATGGCTTATGACTTACCAATGTAAACAGGTAGTTGGTTGCCAGTCCCTGGAGAAGTCTAATCTTATCTAATGAGCAACACAAGACATTAAGATTCAGGAACAATAAAGCTTTATGAGGAGAAGAGAGGAGAGTGGAATAAAATCCACTCATTCATATAAAAATATGCTTCTTTCCATGATTGAATTGGTTAGACTTGACCTGGTCTGTTGAATAAGACAACTGCCTAGCATTGATAGAGATTCAGACAGTGAAGACTTCCAACAGAGATCTGTACAGCTTTTTCTCCAGCAGGTCAATCACATATTCTTTTCCACATCACCTCTGCCTTTTGTTGCCCTGTTAAGGTTACTAAGCCAAATGTGACTTGCTGCATGGCAGCTAACTGTTCACTTTCTTATATCCAGTTGCTGTTTTCCAGTCCCTGTCTGATCTTGATGAATTGCTTTCCAATTCCACGCATCATTGGATGACCTAAAAATGCCCAGCTACTGACCCCATTATCCTATTTTCAAGAAATAAAATATATTTTCAGATTTCACTTGCCTATTACTTTAACTATAACTAGTACAAGTCTGCTTCCTTTCTGTCAGAGTTCATGAAAAGTTAAAATGGAGTTGCTTTAGCCAGACTTTAGCTAGAGTTTAAAAGAAAACTAAACTGTGTTCTACTTTGATTTTTCCTAAATATTTTTGTTTCTTAATGTTTATTCTCTGTACTATTACTTATGGAATATTGATTTCAAATAAAAATATTTTTTTATAAATGGCCTTAAATCAACAATAAAAAGATGAGAGCCACTCTGCTTTGGAGCTCCTGTGAAGAGTCAGTGTCTCTCAGTTGTTTTTCCATACTTCTTCCCATCCTGGAGTCAGTGAAAATCATGCTGCCCTAAATATTACTTCTCACACAATGAAAACTTAGTAGTCTTACAGGATGTGCCAGGATGTGATGCTATCTAGGTACAGCAGCTATAACAAATATCTAAGCACCATGATTTGATAGTGCCCTCAGCTAAATTGCTGCCATGCTTTACATCATCCAACATGTGAAAAATCTTTTACAACAAGCACATTATTGTTGAATCATATACCACATTATTTTCCAATCCTACCATTAACAGTTTAACCTTTTACAAAAAAAAAAGTATTCATGACTTCTGGGCCAGTTATTTCATGTATCAATCATGTATGCATACATGTATGTATGTATGTATGTATGTATGTATGTATGTATGTATGTATGTATGTATGTCAGGCATCTGGAAGAGACTCTGATATTCGGAACTGACCTGTTTAATTTAAAAAGCTGCCATTTTTAAAGTATTAGCTAGGGGTTAGTCAAATATTTAATAATTTGATAATAACTTGTCTTTTATTTTCAGCCAAAAATGTTTTACCTGAAATTTTTAATTGGGATTATCCCAGAGAATAAGTTCATCATGTGAATACATTTCAAAATTTAGTTCACATCATCCAAATGTGCTTTGAAGTTTTTAATGCAAGAAGTGCAATAGAAATACATTTAAGTTAAGCCAAATACTTGCCATGATGTCATTTTTATTAGAAAATTTTAAATCAATTATAAATTCTTCCTTATATTTATTTGTATACTGTCATCAGATTCTGGGGTTCATATATTTGTTTTCCTCATCTGTTACTAGTTGTTTAATAAGAGGAAAAGGAATGTCCTGAGGCTAAAGTATTTAATTTATTAGTCATTATTTATCTAGCATTTAATCTATTTTGTTTTAATTATTTATACCACTATCTATGGAGGTACTGTGAAGCCATCCTAAATAGTAGATAACTGGCTCTTTATTTCATCAAAGGATATTTGGGAAGTACAGGTCAATGACTTATATCATATAGAAAATGTGTAGTAATAGTAAATGTGTGTAGTAGTAAACTGATTCATTTCAATTTAGTGTGAAATCGAGCTCTCCTTATTGCTTAGAGAGGCGGTATTCTAACTCTTATGTTGCTATTCTATAGAGTTTGTGAATTTCCTTTCCTTTTTTTAATGAACACAAGTGCAGGATTTGTATTCGGTGTGTCCAGCATGATAACATGTTTAAATGTGTTTAATGAGAAATTAATGCAGAATGTATGAGTAACAAGACATAATTCTAAATAGTTTCTTTTTGTTTTTTGTTAATGTGACCAATTTATATAGCCACAAAAATCAATGTGGCAATCAAAGAAAAAAAATAGCAACATTAATTATAATGAAACATATTGTTTGCTAGAGGCAACATCAAGCAACCAAAAACAACTAGAAGCTCTACCATTAGAAAAACATATGCATGAATTAAATTGTTGTAACTGGAGAGGCAAAATGAAGTCTCAGATTTCTACTTCTCCAAGACCAACAATTTCTGAAAAAGAATCTGCAAGCTTCAAGAATACCTAAAGATGTATTTGATTCTAGGTGAAAGTGGAAATAGTTAGGATGATTCTATGAACTAAGCTTAATTTCACAGTTTTAAGCATCCAAGCTAAAATCATTTCTGCTGAATTTAAATGACATTACATCAAAACATATGTAGGTTTAAAATATTTTTTAAAAAATCCTGATTTACTCGGACCTATATAATAATTTAATATTTCATTACATTATTTACAAAATAACAGGCATAAGAACATCTAACCAGCTAATAAAAAGAAACCAATTACAAATACAATAAAAATATTGAATATGTGTACAAATTTGGTACTGAAATGAAAACAACATTGGCACAAAAAGATACTTTTTTTCTAAGGTTATTGAAGATATTAATGCAAAGGAAGGATAATATGAGGGAAGGACATCTTATAAGTAGTTGGTGTGAAATAACTCCATTTTTACAAATTAATTGGGTTTGAACTGATGTGCCCTTCCAAGATTGGAACCTGCAAGAATATTTTTTTCAGTTGCATCCCTAAATTTAATGCATTAATCCAATTTATAGATTATCTTGCAGCTCTAACCTTGCATGGCCCTTCTTTTCCAAGAAAGACTACAGTTCATGACCTACATAAAACTGATGTTGAAGATATTAAAAGAGCATGAAGGAGGGTTTAAAAAAAAGGAAACTTGTCAATTGTCACATATCAAGGGGAGGAAACCCTAAACTACAGTCAAGTCAAAGCACTTTTATTCCACCACTGGAATAAAAATGCTTGAATAGATTTCATTGTCAGGACAGAACTTTAAAGAGAATTAATAAGATTATAACTTTCCTATATCTCGCTTGACAGAATTCATTTATCAGGACATCCAAGCAAATTTCAGTGCCAAATCAGTGCCAAGTGTTAGACTTGATTTCTCCCAAAAAAAAGTTATGGCAGTCTGTTGCTGATTGTCGTTTCATTCCGATCTGAAACAACAGCATTTCCAAGTTTTAATTTTCTATGACATAATATTAAGTTACAGTGTACAGGCATTATAGCTATGCTGAGGGAAGTTTTAGTTTATTTTCTGATCCCAAAACCAGAGAAATAACTCATGGAACAGGTTTTGTTTTTGTTTTTGTTAGTCTTGTCATATATTATCAAAGACAAGGAACCTCTATTTGGTTTTCAGTGATTGCTCTTCTCCTTTAGATTACTTTGAAATCTACATAAAACTGGATTTTGGTATATGATTGTGCTCACATACATTTGTGAAACGTCTGTTTAGTTATATAAACAGCTTCTCAGCCAGTTTCTGGAGCAGTTGTAAAATAATTATTATATGGCAAAATACTCTGAAATATTAGCCTTTTTTTTTTGCATGATTGCTAACCTATTCATTTTTAAATGAATTATGCTGTTTGCGTAATAATGCTAAGAAATTCACAAATTGTTTCTTTTTTTAAAAAAAAAGAGCATTCATGATTAATGTTGACTAATGTCAGTTCTATTTAATAGTCCTGGCAGATGCTCTCCAGGCAATGTTGTAGTTTGTCCTTGTGATTAATGTGGCAACATTAAATTTTGAAAAGCCTGCCTTAATTTTGATAGTCAGGGTTATCTCCTATTGAAGAACTGCTTTAAATGTTAATATGTTAAGGATGTACGCACAGAGTTATATAGATACCTATGTGAAAATTTTGCAAAAGTAAATGTTAGAGAATAATAATATTTGCTCTAATTAATTGGGAATGGGAGTGTGACATTTTGGGGTATCTCAAATGTATTAACTTGGGGAAAGACAGGCAGTCTTTTGAAATGGCAATATAATTTGCAATGCATAACATTAGGAATAGGTCTAAAATCAAAAAGTCTAGTGGAATAATTAGCTGTGAATGGAGGCTGCTGGTAAACATAAAATATTCTAAACCTCAGGATTCTGTGCTTTGAAAATAATCCTCCTATATGATGCTGCCTGATTTTATTTACCATGTATGTACAGAAATAATGCTCTGATATTGGTTTTCAAAGAAAATGAAAGCTGTATTTCTGACTTTTATTATCCTCCACAGATATCTTTAGCTATTCCTGAACTAATGGTGTTTTTAACTCTGTCTATGTGGCTAGTTTCCTAGATACACAGTGCTTGAAGCCAAGTTTCTGAACATTTTCAATGGTTTTCTTCCATGTTTTCTTTTTCTTCTGTGTCTTTTTAACAAACAGACAAAAAACTTTGCTTCAGGCAATGAAGATTTTAGATTTTAGGCAGTGAAGTCCCCTTTCCTCCATCCTCTGTTTATTGCAGAATTAAAATATCTATCTCACTATCTACACTTTCCATACATACATATGCACACATGGAATTGGAATAGGAAATTTATGGTGTGTTTATCAGTAATACATTTAGACTGACATGCAGTAGTTCTTGGTTTAGAATATGTTCTGAATGCTGAAAATGCTTGTTTGTTCCTCTTCTGGTAAGTGTCCTCTATAGATCACTCTTTTAATTAGCACATTGGTGTGAATAGGTCCCAAAACTGCCCCCCCACTAATTATTAAGATTAATAAACTTTTTATTTATATTATACACTTAATATTCACCAATGATGTTGAACGACAGTGAACCCTATAAAAGTTAAGGGTTTTTTATGTGTTTTCTGCTCTGGGTCTTAGCAGATGACTGTGTCTCTAACAAAATGTGGAAGAAGACAAGCAAACCAAAACCAGCAGCTTTTAGAGTTAGTAGTCGTTTGCTCACATTTTTTTTCATTGAGTCTGTCTGAAAAGTAGGTGTTTTAACATACAACCATCACTTAACACGTGTATTTATTTTAGCATGATGATGTTGTGTTGTCATCTGCCACGCTGACACAGCATGTTATTTCATCCATATTTGCTTTCTTACTGTACAAGGCATTTAAAATGGCTTAGCAAAGAAATGAATTCTTGTCATAAAGATTTACTCTCTGACTTCAAAACTTTTCTTTTGAACAATTCTCTCTGTTGGTTGGTTCAAAATTCAGTCTGATACTATTTGAGCATTCAAAAAAGAAAGAGAGAGAAAAAGAAAGAGAGAGAGCTAATGTCAAGAATTTAAAAGTATGTTACCTTACCTTTGTTGATCTGTGCTAAGCATGTTTTAATTGATACATTTTTTACACATGTGTATTGACAAGCTGAATCATTGTTATGCTGCTTCTCTCTGTTTGCATGATATGATTTTATGTTATATTTTTTTCCACTCACCAGATGTTTCCAACATTTTGCTTCCCACCACTGTCATCCCCTCCCTTACCACTGCAACAGTCACAGCCACTGTAGCCTTAACAGGCATAGGCACAGTCACATCGGCAACAGCCATCAACACCCGAGGTACAGTATACTTCTTTGTTATGGCCAGAAAATCACAGTATAAATAGGCTCTCACAGGGCTAGAAGCCTTAAAAGAATGATCAAAATGCTAAAGGAAAAATGACATTTCTGTGCACATTTTAGTTTTGATAAGTAAGAAGTCCAGTTTGGTTGTCTGCAATTAACATAGCTGTTAATGATTCAACAGCATTTTCTCTAATGACATTTATGAATGTGGGTGGGTGTTTTAACTGCTTTCCTAAGTAATTGCTTCCTTAAAGATTATCATATTAAACTTGTGTTAGAAGCAAACCTACTTAATTTTAAATTAACATTATCTCTTAAGAGGATATGTGTTCTGTGGCTAATATATTGTCTTTGTACAAAAGATTTGTATTTAACCATTTATTTATTTAGAACTGTTTAATTAATGAATTTAGTGTAATTTCTTAATAATTCTGTTTAGTGAACAAAATGATAGGACTTTCTAATTTCTTATACTGACTTTGTTCAATAATTTTTCACCTTCAGTGAGGATTTACTTTACATTTTGGAAGTCTAATGCATCTTATATTAGAAAATTGTTGGAAAGTAACTGTATAAAAGAAAACTGACACGTTCCCAATTTCCTCCACTTACTGTACTTCCAATCTATGTTGTTATATACATTTAAGTTCTAAATGCACTTTACAATCTTACAGCTGAATTCATGATTTCAGCTAAGTAAATTGAATGAAAACAAAAATTTCATTAGAAGTAGTCCTTGATATACAACAGTTCATTTAGTGGCCATTTGAAGTTATAATGGCATTCAAAAAGTGACTTACGACCATTTTTTGTACTTATGACCATTGCAGCCCCTCCAGAGACATGTGATCAAAATTCAGATGCATGGCAAATGATTCATATTTATGATGGTTGCTGTGTGTCGTCCTGACAAGCATAATCAATGGGAAAGTCAGATTCACAGATTCAATTGTGTTATAAACTTAGCAACTAAAGTGATTCACTTAGCAACTGTGCACAAGAAAGATTATAAAATGGGGCAAAATTCACTTAACCAATGATATCACTTAGCAACAGAAATTTTGGGGTCAGTTGTAGTTGTAAATCACGGGTGTCAAACTGATGGCCTATGGGCTAGATGTATCATATGCAGGTCACATCCACTCCAGCTCTGCAAAGGGAAAAAACATCACGAAACGTCACATGATAGCAATCTGATGCCGCAACTTTGACACCGTGTTGTAAGTTGAGGACTATCTGTACTCATTTCACTATGACACTAGAATGACACTGAAATGGCCTTTGGTACCAAGGACTGTTAGAAAGGGCAAAATCAAAAATTTGGTAGAGATATCCGTGAAAGAAGAGCATAGCACTATATGGCATTTTGTAATCTGATCTGCTCTGCAGGTTCCCTGGTTCTCAAGAAATCATTTTTAGGGGCTTTGTACTTTTCAGGAAGGCAAAGAACAGTAAGTTTTGGCCAGCTCGTTTTTCTAGGCAGGCATCTGAATGTCTGACTGAGCATTACAATTAAGTTTAAGAGATTATAGATGTAGGTTTAACAATGTTTTTTTCAGATTGAACAGCACTAGTTTTTTAAAAAGAGAATCTCAACCTTTTTGGAATGTCTTCAAAAACATTTAGAATGTCTTTATAAGTCATATTAAATTAAATCAACTTAAATTTAATTATCTAGCTTTTTAAAAAATATCATTTAACTGTTATTTATCATTTGGATCATTCTAAAATAGAAGCACCGTATTGAAGCCCTGCTTTTCTTCTATCTCAGAATCTCTGAAATTCTTCTCTCTAAATATGCTTAAAACAATAGTTTCAAGCGGGAATGGAGAAAATGCAACCAAATAATGTACCATTTCATACAATATGTAATGAAAACTCCATCTTAACTATTAGGTTACTACACATCAAACTGATTTCCTATGACCATGGGACATATGCTATTGGCTATATTCCACGAAAAATAACATTTTTAATTGACTGTAAATATATTTATTCCAAACATATTTTATCTGCATACAGTTCAGAAAATAACTTTTAAAAATTGTAAATCTTATTTTTATCAGTAGCATACTATTTCACAGAAGGTCTTGTATTACTTTTTAGTCAGAGATATATTTTCACTTTTGTTCCTTCTATGTATTAAGTGTTTTTATGACCTTCTGAATCACCATTGTGATGATGTTACCTAATTGCTACCTAATACATACATACATAGATAGATAGATAGATAGATAGATAGATAGATAGATAGATAGATAGATAGATAGATAGATACACACACACACACACACACACACACACACACATAATGATAAAGACTACATATTTGAAACAAGCCAATATTTGATCTAGATACTATAATTTAAATACATGTTAATTTAATTCATACATTTGTTATGATCGCTATGACATTCTATGAAATTCTGTATGGCTTTCAAATTCCAAAAACAATAAAAAACAATTAAGAAGTCAAAAATAACCCAAATAATAAACCCAGGGTCCAATAAATTTATCAATAAATACATTTATCCCAGTCTTCGGAATAGAGCCAGATTTTAAGGAGCAAGGACATTCATATCTCGAGAGGCAACAAAAAATACACACTTCCTTGGTCCTGCAAGATAAGGGGACATAGAGTGAGCCCACCCTGCAAACATATTGGAGAGGCAGAGCCATGTAGATTACATTATAATACTCACAATACGTAAATGGGGTATGAATAATTGTTTGATCAGCATTCTTTGTCAAGGAAAGGGTGAAATTGTCACAAAGACCTTTGCATCTATTTTTTTAAACTTGGAACTGCAAGTCCAGAAGGATACTTAAGTTGTGTACCACGCTTCAATAAGGAATAAGGAAGATCAATGATGAAAGCCTTAATAATTCAAGCAGCCATCTCCACCAAGTCTTGTGATGATTGAGCCAAAATCTATTCCTCCCCATCCAAACCCATCCATTGGTACTACATCAGTACATTGACAACTTTATCAGCAAAGCTCAGGTAACTGGCAAAAGTTTCTACCTCAACAAAAAGATACACAGCTAGCCATTCAGTGCAACTGTCCCTGCACTCAAAAAAAGAGAGGAAGAGAATATTCATTTATTCTATCCATGCAAATGAACCTTGCTCGTGTTAAGTGCAGATTCAATCAATTATGAAAAGATTCTCATTGTTCTTACTACAATCTTACATTTGGGGCTTTTTTGTTTTTTTACAACTCATATTACAGCATTCCTCTGTATAGGCCACTGGATAGTGCATGACATCTCAGAACATTTGAAACACATAATTGCTTTTAAGATTATAGTAGCATCTTATTTACTGCTGAACCTGTATTTCCAATGAATAAAATATTTGAAATCTCTTGTTCTTGGTTTATTTTAAAACATCTGATTACAATATTTTGGGTGTCTTGCAAACTAAATATAAGTGAATCATTTATTGTCATCAGTGCTGTCTCTGTCACAATACTAGTTATTCTGCCAAATATTTTATGAGAGCATTTAAAGACTTTAAGGGCTTTTGGCTACATAACAAATCTCTTGTAGCCGATGTGATCATTGAATTTCTGGCAACAACATCTTAGGAAACAAATTTTCTAATTGTTAAATGTAACTAAGGGTTCAGCCTCATTTCCTGATTTTCCCAGAGCAAAGATGCCCCAATAACCTTTTATTGAAGACATAAATAGACAATATCCTCCACACATCTTTTCTTGTTCCACTTCAGTAATGATATTTTCTGAGTTCTGGGAGCATGAGATATCTATAATGCTATCTGTAAGCAGTGCTTCATTTAATTATAAGCAGTCCATCTGCTATTAGCTAATGTAGGCTATTGTGAGCATTCTCCATTCTTCAGGTCACTTAGTACTGTTCTTCGTGGTAATTTTGTCTTGAACTGCTGGTTTTCCTTCTATGGAGGAATTCCTACATCAATGTGGTTACATTTTGTTTCTAATGTAATGCCATTCTGAGTATTTTGTGGTTTAGTGTTATGGCTGATGCTATGTCCACTTTCTTCCAGCATTCTTTTCCATTTTTAATTGAATTGAGATATTGGACTGAAATTTATAAGAGTTTATGCCGGTTATCTTTCTAACCCAAGTAACAACAATGACACCAGAATTGTCTACCCACATGCTATAAGACTGGTAAAGCTCTGACCAAATATAGCCCATTTAACAATATGGTGAACTGGAAGTTGACCCTGTATATCAGGGGTATCAAACTCAAGGCAGTGGGCTGAATCTTGCCTGCAGGGTGCTTAGATTTGGCCTGTGGGGCCGACTTGGAAACAGCTAAGGACAGTGTCTCTGCTAGTGAAAACAGAGCTTGGGGAAACCACTTGTAGCCATCCTGAGCTCCATTTTCAATCGTGTTGGCCTCCTGCAGCCTTCTGTCAGCAAAAACAGTTTGAGGGTATGCACAGTCCTCCCAAGCACTGTTTTTTCTGGCAGACGGCTGAGGAGACCATCATGGCCAAAATGGACACCAAGCTGGACATGCCCACCCTGGACATGGACCTCCGGCCACCTGAAGACAAATACAACCCTGATGCAGCCCTCAATGAAATTGAGTTTGACACCCCTGCTGTAAATCATTCCATGCCACTCTTTTCTCCTACTGGGCCTATCAGTGGATTTAATTTGGGATGGAGTATTATAGAAGACTGATAGATAGGTGTTATTTCCATCATATGACATTCAGGAAAGTGGTAACCCTGCATTTAGAAATATCCCTGACATGGTAGGATCACCTCCTGAAAGAAGAGGGGAAGGAGTCTCTCCAGAGGGAATGCTTCATTAGTAGGTCAAAGTAAAAAATTGCCAATTTAGTCAGCATTCTTACCACCAAGCTTAAATTAGTGCCAACATGTGAAAGAAAACAAAGACATGCAGTTCTTTATTTCCAGGCACAATAAAATGACATTCTTTCAAAAGAAGCAAATAAGTTGAGAAGCTGACCATATGAGGAAAATCTGGTTCTAACACTCAATTTGTCAAAATGAAGAAGAAACAGAAATAATCCAGCCACTTTTCGTAATGTATTTGATCTATTGCTAAATATATTAAAATATTTCACTACTTATAATGATGACTGGAACTGTTCACTTTTGCAAGGCTATGGGGCAGTTCTGATCCTATCTTGTTTTCCTACTGCGGTTACAGTTGCAAATTAGTGAACAATATTGTTTCAGGGATGTTTGTTTGTTTGGTGTCTTTGTGTC
Organism: Thamnophis sirtalis; assembly: GCF_051295495.1. Taxonomy (NCBI): domain Eukaryota; kingdom Metazoa; phylum Chordata; class Lepidosauria; order Squamata; family Natricidae; genus Thamnophis; species Thamnophis sirtalis. The sequence continues at coordinate 40,805,613 of NW_028261388.1, read as the reverse complement.
GTTGTTGACTTCTGGCAACTGTCTGCAGTTTTCTTGGTAAGATTTCGGATGTACAGTAGTTTGCCTTCCAAAGGCTGTGAGAGTGATTGACTCAAGGTCACCCAGCTGGCTTTATTATTTAAGGCAGGATTGGAACTCACTGTCTTTTGGTTTCTAGCCTAGTGGCTTAATCACCAACATCAAAGTAGCTCTCTTCAGTTTATTTATGTGCTTACATATATTTGACCCAAACAAGCCATATTTGTTATGTTGAAAATAATGTGGACAGAAGTCAAAACCAACAACTCTGTAACACAAACACTGATGCAAGCCATTTCTTATACGTATTTTCTCCTCTCTTTTTTTGAACTATCAAAATCAGTAACAGTAAAAAACAAAACTAGAAACTTTGCCTACATATCCAAGGTCTGAGAAACCTTGCATTTTTTAAAGGAAATAAAGTTTTCATGTCATCTAAATATTTGTGATAGCTTTCAATGCTATTTCAAAAAAGTGAAATGTTTTCTTCATGTAAGTTCCTAAGGTGTAATTGACTGGACTCCAACAGCTTGCTAGTTAACTTTTATTATATTTATTATATTCCCCCTTAACAACAGTATTTTTTTTTACTGTTGCAAAAATTATTACAGCTTGTGACTATGGATGTTGCAGCCAAAGAAATGAAAACTACCTACCATATTTTTCAGAGTATAAGACGCACCAAGGTTTTGAAGAGGCAATTTTTTAAAAAATGTAGGTAGGTAGAGGGAGGGAAAGAGAGAGAGAGAGAGAAAGTAGGTAGGAAGAGAGAAAGAGTAGGTAGGTAGGTAGCTAGAAAGTGGGAGGGAGAAATACAGTAGGTAGGTAGAGAGAGAGAGATAGTAGGTAGGTAGATGTTTCCAAGTGTATTTATCCATGTGCTGGAGAAGAAAATTGCTGTCAATCAGCAGCACCTAAGACTTTGTTTCTGCTGGCACAGCACTTGATCAATCTAATTCTCATCAATCACTTTAACTAAAGAGCTGTCCGAAAGGGGGGGGGAGTTTTTGCACTCTGCAAACCTCCCTAAAATGGCCCTTTATTTTAAAGGCATGAATAGCCTTGGGGGGCTTGCAGAGTGCTCCTGTGGGGATGGGGGGAGGAAACAAGCAAAAACAGGCCTGTTAAAACAATTATTTACATAGCGTTAGGGAGGCTTATAAAGTGCTATTGGAGGCTGGGAGGCAAAATTGAGCAAAAAATGGCCCGTTTTTTTTTCATTTCTACCCTCCCCAGCCCCCATAAGGCTCTGCACCCCTTTTGGTGAAGTGGACAGGGCTTCGGGAGGCAAAAAATGTTGTATTTGATGTATAAGACGCACCCAGATTTTCAGCTTCTTTTTTGAGGAAAAAAGGTGCGTCTTATACTCCAAAAATACATATATAAATTATTTCATGTTGAGGCTAGGTAGGCACAGTGATGGCTCATATACAGTAAGTCTTTTTTTTTTGTTGCCCAAAATATTAATCTAACTTTGAAGTTAGATGATATTCTCCTTATAATCATATGAAAAATACGAATTATTTGAAGAATGTTTAAAAGTTCTGAAAGAGTGTACCTCAAAAAAATGTGATGTGTGTTAGTAATCAACTACACAAATAAGTGATACATATAAAATACTTTGAAGGAAAACTTGGAATTGAAAACAGAGGTTTCTAAACTTACTTTTTTGTTCTTGGAAACTGATATAGAACTCCTGGTTGCATTCTGAAAAAACAGATAATAGGGATTAGCTATTAAATGTCATTATTTTTTAAAATAAAACATGGATTTGTCTAAATATTTTGGTGAATATTGAACTGGTGGAAGCAAGAGATAGGAAGGGGTCATGAGAAAGATATTTTTCCTTAATATGAACTGTAAAATCTTGCATAACTTTTTCCTACAGAACAGCAGACATTCTAGCTTTTCAATAGTTTCAGTCCAAATAAATAGTTTATGACCATGTTTCCCTAAAAATAAGAGAGGGTGTTATTTTCTTTTGACCCTCGGTATAAGCACTTGGCCTTATTTTCGGGAGGTCTTATTATTTTTGAGGTGCATAGGTGGCGAGCATGGTCACCTCATGGCTGCTGCTGTGTTGCAATATTTTCAGGAAGGGCTTCTTTTTGAAGGAGGGCTTATTTTAGTGCATACACTCAAAAGCCCGATTGGGCTTATTATCCGGGCAGGTCTTATTTTCAGGGAAACAGGGAAGAATTACATCTGTTTTCATCTCCCAAGTTTTCATAGTGCTACATATTCTGTTTATGAAGGAACTTTCCTGAATAACCAAACTGGACAAAGCAGTTACCTTTATAGTAAATCTTTTCACAAAAGTTATGTCTGAAGGGAAAGGAAAATTTCAGATTTTGTCCGCAAGTAAATTCCTGTGATATTTGTCAAGATTTGTGGATGCTTAAATCAGTGCAGATAAGCTTTGCAATTTCTATACACTGACCTCTGCTTCTCATAATAACTCCAGTAAAGAGCTTGGCAATAACATAAGTGAAATACTCAAGGAATTGCCATGCTTTGACTTTTCTCTAGCTGCTTTAATGGGTCCCAAAGGCCACAGACACTTTAAAGCTCTTAAGTCTCCTGTAAATTGCATGTGGGTTCCATGTCAGAACAGTTGGGAATTCAGGAACAATAAAGATTGCTTGAATCTATATAAATTGAGTATTTGTCTAAGCTTTTTTACTATGTTAGAAATAAATAAATCATAAAGTATCCCTATTTCAATGTTCATTATGTGTGTCCCTGTTAGCATGATAAAATTATTTACTATTTTTTGAACTAGTTCTACATTTTTGGAATATAAAAGGTATCTCTGAAAGTTACTTTTAATTGCCAAATTTTATTTTATTTTTTTCTACTTGGCAAAGATTGTTTTTAATGGTAATTGAAAGTGGGGCAAAATCAACCTGATATTCCCCATGTTATTCAGTTTTACAGAGAATACACAGACAAACCTATATTACAAGGCTTTTAGAAGTGGGATTAATTTATTTCATCACTTAGCAAAATTCTCATTTTATAGAAATAAAATAAGTTATTTAACCATCACATTTTCATTTTAAAAATGTATTTTTTTTATGAATAATAGTCATGGCTAGATGTTTTGCTATGCAGTATGCAGTGATGTGCAGTCAGGGGAGACAGAGCCTCACCACTGTCATCATGAAAAGGCAAAAAAAAGTTAATGGAAAAAGGCGAGAGCTGAGGTCAGGCTGAGCTAGTTGCTGCCAGAGTCACCATGTGAATGACTCTGCTTAGTGCTTAACTATTTAAAAAAGCCTCTAAAAAAGTGCCCTCTACAGGAGGAGGCAGGAGAACAACGTCCCTCATCTAGTCTGACTTTAGGTGTTTTATGATCACTCGAGCAGAGTTAAGCAAGGGTTAAAAGCCTAAAAATTCCTGACGTAGGTGAGGCACACACTTCTCCTGCCTCCTACTGTAGAGGGTGCTTTTTAGAGGCTTTTTTAAACAGTTAAGCAGAGTCATCCACTCTGGCAGCAACTAGCTCAGCCTGACCTCAGCTCTTGCCTTTTTCCTTTTACATTTTTTTGCTTTTCATAATGACAGGCAAGAGCAGAGTTGAAATCCTCTCTGAAACAGCTGGAAAAGGTACGTGTGGGTCGGAGGGAGGGGGAGAAATTCAAACTTCATCCTCCTGGTGTGGGGCTTTGGGCAAAGGCTGGAGGGAAGTGCTCTCTCTCCCCAAGTGTAGTTTGATTGCAGGCAGAGCAACATTATCTTTTCAAACCTGTAATCAGTGAAGCTGGGCTGGATCCTTCCGGGGCTGGGGGAAAGTGTGTGTGCTCCAGTATGGCTCTTTGACTGGCTTCCTGCCTCCTCCTGTAGTCTCCCTGACTCACTCCAATCCAACTTTTTGTGTGAGTGTGTTTCAAAGGGGGGGAGGAAGGGAGAAATGAAGGAAGGAGGGGGAAGGGAAAAGAAAAAGAAAGAAGGAAAGATTTAGCAAAGGAGAAAAACAAATGCTGTCGCTTTAAATCGGAACTGAGCATGCCTGGCTCTGGAATTCTGGGAGTTGAAGTCCACAAGTCTAAAAAAATTTGTGTCAGTGTCTCACCAGCCATAAACCTCACCGCACGTCACTGGCAGTATGTATGTTTGTGTGTGTTTGTATACACACACACACACACACACACACACACACACACACACACACACATATATGGTTCCCCTCACACATAGGTGCTAGTCGTTCCCAACTCTAGGAGGCAGTGCTCATTTCCATTTCAAAGCCGAAGAGCCAGCGCTCTCTGAAGACATCTCCATGATCATGTGGCTGGCATGACTAAATGCCAAAGGTGCACAAAACACTGTTACCTTCCCACCAAAGGTGGTTCCTATTTTTCTACTTGCATTTTTACATGCTTTTGAACTGCTAGGTTGACAGAAGCTGGGACAAGTAACAGGAGCTCACTTCATTACACAGCGCTAAGGATTCGAACCACCAAACTGCCGACCTTTCTGATCGAAAAACGTAGCATCTTAGCCACTGAACCACCACATTCCTCACACACACAGGTGTATGTGTGTGTGTATGTATTTGTATGTGTAAGTGTGTGTGTGTGTGTGTGTGTGTGTGTGTGTGTGTGTGTGTGTTCTGCTTTATTCTGCATAACCATAGATTTGTTTTTATCATACCTGGCCAACTGGGTAGAAACCATTCCACAGAACAAATATCTTTGAGTAAAATACAACTCTGTTCTATATTTTGAATTCAGGTAGCCTAACTGAAGCCCTATTCCATACAAAGGTGTTGTGAACATTATATATATAATAATGGAAAGAATATGAATATTTTTTAGAAAATTGAGTAGAAATAGTAGCACAGGTGCATTTTCACATTGTATTTGAAGAGCATGTACTACATGCTTCAGGAAAAACTTTAATGCTGGATAACAAGAAAAGAAGCTATACAATAAGCATATTGCCTTCCTTTTTAGTAATATTGATTTTTTTACATTACTCAAGTAATAATCCATAGTGAAAAGAAATTAGCTGGCGGTACACTTTTAAGTTTGAATACTGGTTAACTAGGGATTTAAAACATCTGTTTATGACCACATTCAAGTAATTTATTATTCATTTATTTGTGCTTTGGTTCAGCTGTCATGCTTTTAATATGACTGTAAAAAAAGAAGGAAGGAATTTGTTTTTAATTTGAGGTAGTTTTGTATGTTTGTTTCCATCACTCAAATATGCATTTTTCACTTTTTTACATAAAATACTACGTTAGGGAATTCCAAATGCCAGGTGACCATCAATGTTTGTAATAGAAAATCAATTATGTGAAGGGAAATTATGAAAAGAATAATACCAACTGCTAAAGACTAGTTTCACTTTATATTATTTTTTTAATATATGAACACAACTGTCTTCAAGAAATCACAAGATGCTGGATTTGCACTGAAGTTCAACCATCTTTCTCACCATCATGTTTGTTATTAAAATTCTTTAAAACATGTTTATAAGATGGACATATTTTAATAAATGACATTAAAACTAGTTACAACCTTGCACAATTGAAATGTATAATCCTGAATAAGATTACAACTGGAATCTGTCCAATATGATTATACAATCCCTATAACCACTTTCCAAAAGGAAGTGGGAAAATCAAAAAGGAAAGAATTGTGTACATTCTTCAACTAAACTAAAAAATAACAAATCAACTCAGTTTGATTTGTCTACTCAGTCTACGGTAATGCTACATTATTGGAAATAAAATATATATTTTCCTATTCTAACATAATAATTAGAAATGTATATCCCAATAAATCATTAAAAATCTGATTTGCTGATCGTCATGTCTTAAAATTTGGAAATATTATAGACTGCCCAAAAATTTAAATAGAGCATGATAACAGTGGATCCCATTCTGATATTCCAGTCTGATCATTTGAATGTTGAAGAGAATTCATTTTGAGGAAAAGAGCATCAGGAGAATTGTTACATATATCACTCTTGATTAACATTCCACTGCATTTTTAAAAGCAATTAATAAAGAAAAGAGTGCTTTTCAGCATTACTGAACATGCTCAGGAAAAGCCATTATTTTCAGATTAACTGTATTGAACATATCTGTATACTGTAACTATACATTTTCTCTTTCTGAGTAACAAAGAATTAATTTTAGAAATAACACATTCTTGTATTCTAAAATGTTACAAGCATTTTATATGATAAATACTAGAACTAAAGAAATAACTATTTTAACATTCTGTCAACCCCATTATGTAAAAGTAAAATAAAAAGTGTTGATATCTTCATCTTATATGAATTGTTCTGAATGCTCCATATAAAGTCTCAAAATCAATTCTGAATATCAGCAAGAGAAAAAAAGTTTTTCTTAACAGTGTCTTTGACAATACAATATTAGTGTTGACTGATCACTATAATAGATTTAAAGTACAAAAACTATAGAAATAACATAATATAGTGATTCAAGGTCTCCTATTAATTTAGATATATGACATTTTAAAATATTGTGCTAAGTAGCTATTTATATTGAAAGGAGTTTGGTTTTTCTGATTTCCAGTAATAGTTCTGCTTCTCATCATTTCACATATGATGTATCAAAAAATCTTACTTTTTCACTATTATCAAATCTTTGAAAACTTCAACTATTTCTGGAACTGTCTATAAGCATATTTTGATTTGAACGTTTATGGTAATTTTACTTAGAAAACTTCAAGTGAGTGATGACAAGGTCATGAGTCATTGTAGCATGGTTTTCCCATTCTAAATGGGGTCACAATTGTTGTGACAAACAACAATTGACCACAGCTTTTATCCGCTGTTCTAGCAACAACTATGAGTTCAAAAGAACTATCACCACATCCTTCAAGGTCAATACCATCCTATCAAGAGACATAAATCATATTTTCTTTCAAAGTAACTGGTAGTATTAATGAAGAATTAATCATCTTCAAGATCTAGGATATTATTTTTCCTCAGTTGCCCAATTAAGCCAAGAGAGGCAGAAATCCAACCATATTTGACAGACAACATTTCAGTCAATTCCCTCTCCACATCATTGGAACTTCCCCTCCACACACAGTTCTTAAGTAAGTAAGCAACATGATGCCCGATCATTATCCTAGACTCTACCAACTGTAGAACTAGCACATACGCATCTACCAACAGTAGAACTAGCACATACGCATTCAGAATATATTTATTCTGAATAATGAATAAAATACACACAGGGAGACATTGTGTGTGTGGTGTGTGTGTGTGTGTGTGTGTGTGTGTGTGTGTGTGTTGGAGTAAGTGGCCCTATATAAAATAGTTGAATAAAAAATAGAAAGCAAAAGAAATTAAATGCCAGAAAATAAAATACTTCACCTTTTACTAAGGTAAAGAAATTCATCTAATATTCATCTTTATACAAATAATCTTTAATATACTATCATTCATTTAGTAACCATTCAAAGTTATGATAGCACTGAAAAAAGTAATTTATGACCAGTTCACACACTTATGACCATTGCATCATCCCCATAGTCATGTGATTGCAATCCAGGTGCTAGGTATCACACTTGTAATAGTTGTAACATCCTGCAATCACATGGTTGCTATTTGCAATCTTCTCAGGTGACCTATGAAAAGCAGTCAATGGGGAAGTTGATAGAAGGTCACAAGTCTCAATCATGTAATGTCTTTCTCGGCAATCATACCATTTAATGATGATTTTTCCAGTGCCAATTGTGGTTGTACATCAAGGCCTACCTGTACATTACATTCAAACTTCAATTATTTGATGCATTTTGTAAACCAAATCAAATAGGAATATGGATGTTCTTTCTCTGAGCTTGTGGGTAGGGTTACGGTTAGAGTTTATGTTTTGTTACCAGGTTAGGTAACATTTTCAGGGGAAATTAGGAAATGAAACATTCAGAAACCAACCAACTAGTTCAGAGAGTGAATCTTCATGCTACACCCAAGGTACAGATATTTACCACTATCACATATGCCAAGTTAAATCTTTGATACATTAATTTTCAGAATCCTAACCTTGGTTTGCTCATAGAAAAGCACTTAGACTTATATACTGCTTCACAGTGCTTTTACAGCCTCTCTAAATGATTTACAGAGCCAGCATATTGCCCCCAACAATCTGGGTCCTCATTTTACCCACCTCAGAAGGATGGATGGCTTGAGCTTGGTGAGATTTGATCTGCAAAATTGCAGGCAGTCAGCAGCCAGCAGCATTCTAACCACTGTGCCAACATGGCTCATACAGTATGTCTTACTTCTTTGGAAATAATTCAGGTGCTCTTACAATAATGGAATACTCTGCAGAAAAAAGTGTATAGTGTCATTTTTCTGATAAAACAAGGCTAATGTCAGATTTACATAGAATTTGTAAGTGGACATTGTGCATCCTTTCTTTTACACCCTGATCAATGTTGAACAATTTTCTTTAAGTATTCTATGAATCATCATGCATGTTATGTTTCCATCATGTACTGTATTAAGTAACTAACTTTCAGTTCCTCATCTTCACAAAAATCCCATAATTTAAATGTATTAATTTTATTGTAAAATTTGTCTGATGCATTTCTCAATATCTTGTTCAAGACCAAAAATCTATGCATCTGTTGGCATGAATCCAAATCTTATTTTCCAAAGGTTCCTTGTTACCTTCCCTATCCTGTTGACTAGAAGTCTGCCAAGTAGCTTCTCAGCCAGCTTAATCTCAACCTGTAGCATTTGCACTTTTTCTTGCACATACGTACTATCACATTAAACAAATTGCACAACCACACCCTATGCTAATTTATATAATGTACACTTGCAACCATATTTTTCAGTATCCTGCTGATATCATTTATGACTTTCTTTTTATTATTATTTTTTTACTTAGAAACATTAGATTTCATTTTAATTCTACACTTTGTCATTGCAATTATCATACAAATCTCTAAAAATGTACTTCCAGCATTCCCTCATTTCAGTTTCATTACACATCATTTCATGTTTTTTATTGTTAATTCCATTCAGCCAGCTGGAAGTTCCTTTTCACCTACTTCCAAAATAATTATTTCCATTAGAATTGCTATGCTTTAATCTTAATTTTTCCTTGTTCTCTTTGACAACACAATGAATTTACTAAATATTATGCTTTACATTCAGAATTTCAATATTACTACAGTATGTCATAGCTATAACCAGAAAAGGTCATTAATATTAACTTCCACCACCCATCCTGAGATTAGTCATTACACAGAAACCATTTTGGTGGCGTAAAGAATGAGTAAATTAGGTGAAAATCTTAGGCATCACTTTTAGTGTCCAATCATGGCTTTAGTCATTACACAGAAAGCATTTTAGTGACATAAAGAATGAGTAAACTAGATGAAAATGTTAGCCCATCAATTTTCCATGTTAGTTGACCTCCTAAAGAAAAACTTAAGTTCTGTTTTTAGTGACCAGTGCCCTATTTTATTCTAACTATGTTTATATCTTTTTATGAAGAGTGGATTTTTATACAACCTATCAATTATGAGGTATACATAGAATGCACTAGTCTATCAGGACACATTATTTAAATATAATGAATGAGAACTGAACTGAACTGAATTCAATGGAAAGCAAGCAAACAAACAAAAATAGTGAATGTGACTCTTTAAACAAAATGCTAGAAGAAAAACTGTGTTTTGCCCTGGATTTACTTTAGACATCCTGCAATCTATTCTACCATTTCATTCTGCTGACTTTGCAGACCTAGCCTTAGTTTAAGTAATGTTATTGTGATTAGGTGACATACATATAGCTCTGCATGTATAGGATTTTCTCTCAGAGACAATTATATTGAGAATGATTTAAATTATGGATATATGTGCTGGAGGGAAGGGTGAACTAGAATGAACAAGTGTAATTAACAAATACATCATATAAATTCAGTGTATTTATAAATTCTGAGAATAGATTTTGATTATCTATGTAAATAATCAAAAATTATGATGGAAATGAGCTACCTAAATATGAAGCATATAAACAAAAATAGTATCAAAACTTATACTTAACATATTTGAATTTCATATAAAACGAATGTTTTGGTTTGGAGGTAGGTAAAAATTTGATCTAAAATGAAAAGGAATTTACATTATTTAAAAGAAAAACACTGTTTATACCTGAATGCATATGTTTTAATTACCTTGGATTAACAGAATCCCAAGATTTTGTCTATGTTAGTTGGGAATTTTAATACTAATAGTTCAATATATCTAAGAAACAAAGGTTGGGAAACATGAACTAATTTTAATAGTGCATATTCCAAATTCTGTTGCACCTTTAGAATCTGTTCTGTAATGAAGCATGTTGAATATATGAAGAATAAAAATTAACTTAGTGGAATGACAATTATGTTGGAGCAAATGGTATGTGATTGTTTGTGTGTATGTGTATAATCCCATGGCCACAATATTTTGAATTATCCAGGCATTGTGCCTTCTAGATGAATGGATTTCCAGTTTCCAAAATTATTAGTGTTAATCATGCTAAATAGAGAATTCCTGAAATTTCTGAGTACAAATAGAAAGCATTAATAGTAGTGGAGCCTATAATAGGCTTTGTGAATGATCAGTCTGATTTTAATATTGGTAACCTTCAAACTGCAGCTCAGGACACAATTGTGCTTACATACTTCAACTTGTTTTGGTAGAATTGTAAGGTAGTAAAATTAAACCATGCTATTATTTTGTAATGTCTTGACTAATCACTTTCACATTAGACCACATTTCACTTTCTCCTATTTAAGAAGAGAGTAATATGTCTGTATGCCTTAGTCAAGCAAGCTCAAATGTTAAGTAATTTACAGGATAACATTAGAGACTGTTGTAAGTGACGTACTCTAATATGCGATTGAAAATCAGCTTCCCTTTGCACATTTGATCAATTGCCAGATGGTAGCTTTTATCACATTTATTCAATCTGAAATATACATAGTAATTACATTGAACCTTCTCATTTAAACCTTGATTACTGTCTCCAGAGAAACCAGGAATGAATCTGTCAGTGACACCCTACTTGGATGCAACCTGGTAATACCAATCCTAATACTTTTTTTCCAGTAGTATGATGAGACAGGGACAATTATTCCTGCTGGTGAAAAAAACACCGAGAGAGTAAAGAAATAACTAACGTGCTTATTATTATACATATAAAAATTCTTTAGAAAACCACACTCAGTCTTGAAAAGCTCATAAACCAAATCAACATTATTAGGAGTCCATTTATTTATTCTAATACAGAATAGTAAGGCAGAAGGAAGGAGAGAGGAAGGAAGAGAGAGGAATAATTATAGTTACCAAAATTTTGCATTAATTTGGTTAACAGAAATTCCTATAAATAGGGTTCAATTAATTATAATTATGAAATTATTAAAGATTAACTGAAAAACATATGTTAAACCATGAATTTAACTGTTAAAATAAATCAATGTAATTTTAAAAGGCAAAAATAACTTGATTAAAATGTTTTGCTGCTGAAGTATAATTAACTTATCCTTTCTTATCCTTGCGATTCCCATCCACTCCACAGGTATAAACCAATATTTTAAATGGTAACCACTGGCAGCAATGGAGATTTCTATTTAAAAATAATAAGGGAAACGTCTTTTCCATCTCTCAAGCAATGGCTTTCAGCCATAGTGGCACAGTGGTTACAATGCAATATTGCAGGCTGATTCTGCCTACTGCCTGCAGTTTGCTTCTGTCCAAGTCAAGGTTTGAGAGTCAGCCTACCATCCTTCCAGGATCGGTAAAATGAAAACTCAGATTGTTGGGGGCAATATGCTGACTCTGTAAATTGCTTAGAGGGGGGTTATAAAGCACTATAAAGTGGTATATAAGGCTTAAGTGCTATTGCTATTGAGCTATTAGGACTCAGAATACTTGTGAATAAAATTTAAAAGAGGGGCAAGATACATGCTCTGCATTAAGCATATCTTGCTGAATTCTCAGAATACTGTCACCATTCTGTAGAGAAAACATTTTCTTCATTGCTCATACCCCAAGGAACGATCTGCTTTTCTTTTATTGGTAATTATTCCATATCCTTTTTTTCTGGAAATACCAAAGTTTAGATAATTTAATATCCTTCAGAAGTTTTGGATTTAAATTTCAAGTCAATCCCAGGCAGTATGGCTATGACAAGAAATTGTGGGAACTATAGTTTAAGATTTATGGAAGGGACCAAGTGCCATATTTCTGGATAGATGCCTATCTATGTCTTGCTCATGATACCTACAATTGCTCATTATTTTATTTAATTTTAATTTATTCAACTTAGTCACCACCCAAATCTAACCAAATCTATTTTAATCCCCTGTTGCCACTATAATTGCTTCCTTGTCTATTTGTGAATTAGAAATAGTTTAATAAAACTTGTGAATCCACAGAGGATTGTGACAAACAGCACAGGATACAATTTATGTGCATGATATTTTAAATGATTTCCACACATTAAAAAAACAAGAGTTGAAAGCAAGATAGTTTCCACTGAGAAATATTCCCAGTTATAAAAATCAGGCAATGAGTTGGCCATTTTAAAGCATTAAAACATATATTGTCATTGTAAAATTACATTATATTAATCAAAAATAGAATTGTGTTATGCTCTAATTAGGAAAAGAATTTCAAATACTTGTGAAGAAGCTGATTTTTTTCCAGAGAATCTTTTAACCAAAATGCATTTCTATGGCATGACTTTTAAAAAAATACTTTAATAGAGTGTCATAATCTATATGTAATATAAGTGAGCTAGAGATACGTATGTCTGATACTGGTTTGGGAGAACCTACAGCTAAGATTCTGTGCAGTTTGGAGAACTCCCAAATCCCACTCCTGGCTGGCCTTATCCATCCCTCCCCTCCCAGGAGTCCCCACGCAGTCCGTTTTGGCGCAGAGGTTCAGGGAGGGTGAAAAACAGGCCTACTGGAAGTTCAGGAAGGCCAGAAACAGACCTGTTTCTATTCTCCAAAGGACTTCTGGAGCTTGGGGAGGCTGTTTTCGCCCTCCCAGAGGCTCGAAGAAAGCCTCTGTAGGCTGGGGATACTCCCCTATTGTAGTGCAGTCAGCCAACCACTGCCACACCCACCCAGCAACCAGGTAGACAACCCCTTGCTAAAAATTTTGAAGCCCACCCCTGAGTGGTGTGTTAAGGATGGCTCCTGGAGAAACTGTCAAGTGGTCTTAATTTTACTGGAGACTAATGAAAAAATAGCATAAAAATGGGGGATAAGTTGTGTCTGAGGCCTCTACTTCTAAAGAAGATGGATTTTCCATTTTGGCATAAATATATTCCTTCACTCTCCCTCAAACTGTTTGAGAGAAATATTTTCTAGCAAGTCTCCCAGGCTGCTAGGGAAAAAAGATTATGATAGAAAAACTTCATGAATATATTTACTAAGTATCATATACAAAGTATTAAGAACAGAATATAATGCTAATATCAAAATATGAAAAAATAAACGGATTGTTTCCTTTAGTATATTAAGTTTATTAACCTACAGAATATAAAGGTTAAGTGAAATAATATCTTACTGTACATCTGTGAAAAAATGCAAAGTCAAGAATAGAAAATAGGAGAAAATAAGCTGATAATAAATTTTGTTATCCATTAGTATATTAAGTTTATTAAACTGCTGAACAAAAGGTTATATGAAATAATATCTGAATCTACGTCAATAAAAATATTCAGAAGATTATAAGCTTGAGTCATAGTTTGAAAGCATTAAGCCACATTCATTCTACTTGAAAAACTGATCTCTGAAAATTGCATGAAGACTATGTTTTATTATCAGAAAAATCTGAATCCAGTGAGAGGGAGGAAGGCTCTTTTCTTTGCAAACTTTTGAAAATCATGTAGGCAACTTTGTTTTTGTTCTGGCACAGAGAGAATGTTCTCCATATCAATCCAGCTTTTAACAGTACAGAATGAATGTATTCATCTTGGATCTATTTCTATACCTATATCATCTATAATATTTATATTATCTATATCTATGTATATCTTCATCGATATCACTCTATAAAGTCTATACTATATTTTTCTATATGTATTTATATTTATATACTTTGGGGGAGGGGATTTTTCAAAATTCTTCCTTTTTTTTTGCTGTCGTACGAAAAAAGAAGCATTTTTAGTTTTATGTTTCAGTTATCTGAACTTGAGGAAAAATGGTTCATTGGTAACAATGTCATTCAGAAATGTACGTAAATACAGGAAACAAACTGTTTCAAATCTATTAAATATACAACTAACATTTTATGTAGATACTAATTATCAACACTCGGGGGAGGGGGGAGAGATAGGGACAAATGTGATTTCTATTTGCAAGCAAATGCTTCTCCTTTTTCCCCACATAATTTCACACATATGTATTTCCTGGAGTTGCAGGCTTTTATGTGTACTTGCACTCTTACTTTTACCCAAATTACTGGTGTGTGTGTGTGTGTGTGTGTGTGTGTGTGTGTATGAAAAGAACCAAATCAAAATCTATCTTTAATTCACCCTGAAGAACATGGCAGGGAAGTACTAATTGTATAAGATAAAAGATAACCAAAGGTGCATTTACTTTTTGTAATTCGCTCAAGGGATTAGTCTTCTATCAGAAAACTGCAACAAGATAACACATTGTTCTGTACATAATACATTCCTGTATGCTTAATGTTTTGACAACAGTGATTGCGTGTTAACTTGCCATATATTATTTGTAAAGCTTTTTTTTACATGACAAAAGCCTCCATTTCAGCTCATATTTTTGAAGGAACCGTACCGTAATATAAATAAATATAAATATAAATTCCTGTGTTTTATAGTGATTATAATTGAATACAGGTCCATTGGATGTGTTCTGAGGCCAGAAGAATGAGAAACATAATTGTGTTGTATTTCCCTCAAAAGAAGAGTTGTATAACTTTGGGGTTTCCTTTGATTCTTCATAGGCATCTTAGGTAGGCCAATGCCAGTTTTCACTTTGGGATTAGCTGTAACCTTACAGAACTTGCATATTCCATTTTTTTTACTACTGATTCTGTGGGCGTGGCTGGGTAGGCATGGCAGGGGAAGAGAAGGATACTGTAAAATCTCCATTTCCACTTCAGTCCAGGGGAAGGATATTTTAAAATCCCCATTCCCTCCCAATCAGCTGGAACTTCAGGAGGCAGATAATAGATGGACACGGGGCCCGTCAGAGGTGGTATTTACCAGTTCTCCAAACTACTCAAAATTTCCATTACCAGTTCTCCAGAACTGGTCAGAACCTGCTGAATACCACCTCTGAGTACTTACCCAAGAATCTATAACTTCAGGACCCTAGATATTAATAACTTCAAATTTTGATTACTGCAATTTATTCCATGGATGATCCTTAAAGATAGCACAGAAATTGTAGCTGGAATAGTGTGTGTGTGTGTGTGTGTGTGTGTGTGTGTGTGTACTCATATTTTAATATAGGGATACTCTGATACTTGCTCCACCTATCTGGTTTGTAGTGTGTTGATTAGGAATAAAATCTTCTTATTAGCAGTGTCCAATTTTCAGAGCTGTTCCAGAATAAATATACTTGTGTTCCATATTTTCTTGTTTTAAACAGCTACTTAAAACATGATTATTTATCCAAACATTTATGGGATTGCATCTGTGGCAGTATCAAACTGTCTTTGAAGAGAATTTTGTTTTTATTTAAATATATCCTATTAGTACACATATTTAATAGACATTTTACATGTGTTTTAATTGCCTTTGAGATGACAGATTACCTTATTATCTCTTGCTTTATCAGATTATTTTCTTGTTGCTTTTCTGTGTTCTATTGTAGAATCCTTCATGAATAGGACATACATAATAGTGATAATAATGACAACAACAACTAGAACAATAAAATATAATTATACCAGCTGAATAACTGAGACATCTTAGACACATTAATTATTTTGCAATTTGATCAAGAACTGACACCAAACATGTTGTATTAGTGAATGACTTTCTTGTGAAGCAAGAGTAGAGGAAGTATTGTTGAAATTTCAGTTCTGGAACACAAGTCCTAGAACTTGGAGCCAGGCAGCTTTTATTGGCAGCCATTTGTGTCTTGTCTTCTTGGCTCTCCTTTCTCTCAGTTGGGCTTAGTGTTCCATGTTGCCATAGCATTCTTTGATCTGTGAGAACAAGCAGCAAAAACAAATGCAGGGTGAAATTAGGACATGAACAATTGGCATTGTAGCAGCTAGATGCTTATATCTGTGCTCTCTAGGGGTAACTGGGGGAGTGCCAGTTGATCTATAAACAGTGTATGAAATGGCAACATGGTCATGGCAAGAAGATATTGTTGTATTGTAACTTATATTGTGAGCTTTAGACTGCTGAAAATAGTGACTGTGCAGAAGTCCTCTTAGCTGTATTACCTCTGGCTTCAAAAATATGATCTCTTTTGCTGCTATTTGTGACAGGAATGCCACACAGCCTCGCCCATATATTCTATGGATTACTCCAAGTTAAAAGGACAAATAGAGGCATGCATTAACCAAATCATTACCAAAATGAAGGGGAATCTTTAAAACCCATGATAAAAAAGTTATTATGACTCTGTCTTTCCAACTTTGGATAATAAGTTTAATATATATTGTCACATAAATCGAGTATGAATAGAGTAAGGTTGGAGGAATCCTTCTCCCCAGACAATCCCATAGTTGATTTCCTCTTTCTTCTCATCATGCTCATTCAGCTTCAACTCCCCACCCTGGGTCTTCTGATGAGACATTTGAAAGGATGTTTTACTGCTGTCTGCTTTAATACAAGTAATGGTCCCTGCATAATGCATATTCCTGACAAAATACAGTCCTGGATGGTACAAAGAACTATATTATATTCAATAAAATAGGGGCATAGTTCTCCTTCAGCCTTTGTGGAAACAAGGAGCATGAGATAAGATATGGAGCTGTAAGAAAGATGACATTAACATGCATGTATTTCAGATTGGAACCAACCAATACCTTAGCCCATATGCAGGATTTAAGAATATTTTTTTTCCTTTTGTTTCTTTTTTCGTTTCTGCTATAATTTTGTACCAGTGAGGTTAAAACCAATTTCGTTGTATTTAACTACAATGACAATAAAGATTATACTTACTATTCTTACTTAAAGAAAATCTTTGGTTACAGTACTCAGATGTTACAAAATATACATACTAATTTTCAAACTAATTGCTAAAATTAATTCCATGCATGTAACCATTAGCATAATGTCAGTATATTTTAACAGTATCATTACAGAGTTGAAGTTTTGTTAAGTACAAACAAATACATTTTAACATTATATGATATGCTTTTTTCACTGCAATATACCTAGCTTTATACCTAGCTTTCATCTCCAATATGGCATCCTCCTGGCTGGGAATTCTGGCCCTGGAGATCCAACATATCTAAGAAATGCCAAGTATAGAAATCTGCCTTTAAGGGTAATAGATAAAATACTCATTGTGGTACTTGAGAACAAGGTACTCAAAAATAAATGGTCAATATGGCAAGTTTTTCATGTAAAATAACTGATGGATTATTAACTGATATTTGAATTTGTTCAAGCATAAACCAGAAGGCTGTTTTAAATTCACAAATTGAGAATGAACCATATTCTTTAGGGCTGCATTTATATTTATCTGGTTCAATTCATGCAGATTCAGTCAACTCTGGGACTTGCTCAGCTATACTCTCCTCTTTTTTTATTTCTAGAGAAAGAGGAGAGAGATGACAAAAGGAATATATAAAGAATTCCCACTGAGATTCATTCCTATAAATTATGTATTATGTAGAGTCTATTCTACTGATTCTATCTGATCCCCAATTCGCAACTCCTTATTTTTGCTTCTATAAATAACCACAGACAGATATTCAGTTATAGAAGAGTGAAGACAGAACTAGAAACCTTTCCCATTTACTAACTTCTGATAGAGATTTTTTCTTCTTTTTCTTTTTGTCCTCCTTTTGTATTGTGATGTCCAGAGGGCTGTATCAGTCTGGGACTACAAGCACTGCTGCATTGGTGATAAGAAAAGAATAGGGAAATAACTCCTCTGTGAATTCTTAAAATGCCATATTCCATTTCCACATGCGCACAAAAGAAATCCCTCATGTTGTTTTAAATTTCAGTGTCATACTTGGGTCATTTCGTACCCTCATGAATAATCTACCTTTTTGTTACTTTTTTCCCCACTAGATCCCAATACTTTGGCTGGAAGAAATGTACCAGATCATGCTGTTATAGGAGGGATAGTAGCTGTTGTTGTCTTTGTCACATTATGCTCTATAATTCTTCTTGGTCGATATCTGGCAAGACATAAAGGTAGGATGGATTTAATGAAACTGAAGCTAAATTTTATTGTCTTTTCTTGGTTCCATGAAAACTCAGGTCTGATAAAGAAGCATTATAATTGTTTGTTTGTGGAAAGGTTCCTTGTTTTGATCCTTGTGGTGTCTGCAAAACCCATTAATTTTACAGATGGCTTATTTGTGGCAAAATAATATCTAGTAATTTGTCCAAGGTCATGCTGGAAGTCAGTGACTCAGAGGATCTGACAAGTGAAATGGCAGTAGAGATATTGGTTTGTGCAATGCAACAGACTTTCGTGTTTGTATAGTTACTTGTTTTCTTTAAGGAAGTTTATTAGATCAATCTTGTTTATAAAGTATATGAACATCCAAACACCCACTAACAATCATAAATTGGGGTCCTGAAATATGAGTTAAAAAACTCATAATGAGAAAAATACTGATTATTAAATTCCAACATCATTACACTTTTTAATCTTTCCAGAAAAATATACTATCATTCAGAGATATGTGAAAATGAATGAGTGAACTTGGTCAGTTCAGTTGATGGCTGGTTTAGTCAATTCTGACCATCAAGACAGTTCACTTAACTTTTATTTAGGTTGATCAAAGGATGCAATTTTTTGTAGTTTTATCTAAAAGTTAATTTACATCTTTTGATTTTTTTTTCTCTCATTTAGATATTTAGGTTTTTCTTTTTATAACCATGGACAGAATGTCTCATACAAAATTCAACTAAACAGCTTTCTATTGCACTTTTTGTATGATTATATAATAGATCTAGATCTCAATACTTACAATATGGTTTGAGGCTATTAATATTGTATCCCATTAATAGCAACTTAAGAGTAAATTCATTTGAATACTGGATAGTGATTTCCTTCTGTTATAGAACTGCATTATGGATTTTTAGTGTATTTTATCTAACATTTTTAATGGAAGAATATAACAAAGGCAACATTGCTTTTCTTTCATGATAGTATTCCATTTAAATCAGTGAGACTTCTTTACAAGGGCATAAATTCAATTGGAAAACTTGAATGCAGCTTTTAATTCTTAATAAGCAAGTCAGACAAGTTTATAAATAACTTTTCACTTTTAAACAGCTAGCCTGAAATAAGAATCTCTTCCTTTTAATGGGTGGGAAGATGACAATTCCCTTAATTGCTGCAATGGTTCAAGAACAAAATGTTATTATTATTATTTTTAGTTTGATTCTCTGCTTGTGAGATCATCATAAGGAATATCTTTGTCTTGGAAAAACTAATTTAGCTTAATATAGTTATACCAGCTTTCTTCAAGATGATGCCAAGTAGAAGTTTTTTCACTACAATTTCTATTATCCACAACTAAATGGGAATATTAGCTGCAGAATGATGAAAATTAATGTATACATTAATATCTCATCTGCTGTACGCAGCAGATTAGAGAAAGCTTTTTCAGAAAATATAATTCATCTTTTTTTCAAGGTTACTATTATTTATTTTTAACCTTCCCAAATTATACTATGTCTGTCATAAATACTAAAGCATTATTAGCACTTTATTCACTTCTCAAAGGTGGTTCACTGCTATAATATAAAAGTAGCCATGGCAAAGGCTGGTAAACAGGCATATAGATTTGTGAGTATAGTTTAAAGAGATCAAACATGATAGAAAATGTCTACTCCACATTCGGCTTCATGGATTTCGCTAAATCATAGTGTGATTCTTTTGTTTTTACCACAGTGTGTCTAGGTGTAGTCAGTCAGCCTCATCCAAAAGCTGTGATATGTGTTCTCAAAGACTCTAATTACAATAAGATATATAGGGAGAAAGCAATTGTGATTACAATGTCTTTTTTCTTCATTATTTAAATAATGATATATGATTTTTACTTTATAGGTGAATATATTTGCTATGTATTTCTCCATGTCTAATTTCATCAGATATTAAGACTGTATTGGCATGTACAGTATGCATTAAATATCAGCTTGCAAAACTGAAATATATTTAACTTAATTTCAAGTCTTTTTTCAAGAAACTTCCAATGCCTATTAAATATGTTATCAGATAGATATTTCTTTCTATCTGCATTGTAGGTAGAAATATTCATGTCTTTAGAATAAATATCTATTAAAATATTCCTGATTTTTTTTGAAGTTTAGAATATTACTGAAGCTTTTGGCCTTTCCCATAAATTGAAGCTGACTTGTTTCAAACATCAATAAAAATAAATATGTAACTATTGTGCATGTATATGATAAACTGCCAATAAATCCACATAATAGAGATAGTTCTGCACAACAGAACAAGAGAGGTTACAGCAAGAGTGCAGGCAAATTTATCAATATACATATTTATCTAAAACATTTCCAATGAAATTGGCACTAAGAATAGGGCTAAAGTATAGCTGTTTTTAAAATGCATTAATCATTATGTGCAATTAACATTTTTAGTTGAAGGAATAAAAAGGCAAAAGTTCTAATTTTGAAATTGCAGGACAAGCTGATTGATTGATTTAAGGAGATGAAGAAATGTTTCATGTTTTGTATCACAATGCATCCAAGACTAATTAAGGCCTTTCTCCCAAAGCTTCTTGTTAATGAGTTTTTGTCAGCTTATAGTACAACAGACCTTTTCTGTGCAATTGATAGGTACTTATCAAGATAGCAGGACTGTAAAATTACTACTACTTTAACAAATACAAAAGCCATGCATACTATTCAGATTCATGATAGAAAGGGTCATTACTGAATATTAGAAAAATTCATGGTGGAATGCTATATAGACTTAAACCTGGTTCACATCCAGACCAATTAATTTTCTGTTAGAAAATCCCCATCTCTAAAGCAATATCAAAATTTCCTGTATCTCTAACAATTGTCTTTTAATCACACTGTTTCCTACAGGAACATATTTAACAAATGAAGCTAAGGGAGCTGAAGATGCACCTGATGCGGATACAGCCATTATCAATGCAGAAGGCAGCCAAGTTAATGCAGAAGAGAAGAAAGAATATTTCATATAGATGCAGACTTAGATTCTTTGAACACCACTACTCACAAGGCTGACTCTTGGAGAAAACTGGCTCTCATCTTTCTGAATTAATTTATCATGTCTCGTTTCTACCCTTGTTAAAGTGCATAATTGCTCTCAGTTGCCAGTTTGTACCAACAATCAGCCATGAACATATTTTTTTCTTTAATTATGATACCATTCATAATGCAGGACATTTCTTATTGCCTAATCATCATATACATTGCTCTTTTAACATACAGTGCTTGAATATACAGCCTTAACAAATTTAATCATCATCTGTTCACATTTGGTTCTTCTACATTTTAAAGAAAGTGTTCCTTTTCTTTTAATATGGTCCTTACCTATATTGCATCAGACCATTTTCATAGCAAATGTTCTTAGGTGAGGACCTAAATGTACTTACATAAACCATTACAAGTAAGATTAGAGGTTTACAAAGAATGTTTTATATATCGTCTGTAATTCAAAATCAGCCGAGCATTGAAACATTATGCCCTAAGAAACACTAATGAAATCATTCCACTATAATTTCTTGTGTGTTTGCAAATGACAGCAAAGGAGTATGTTCAGAACTTTTATTTAATGAAATACTGGTATTAAAAGCAACTTCTGGGTGGTAATCAACACCATACACTCCTGTCTACACAGAATCCAAGGTGGTGGATTATGTAGCTCCATTTTGAAAATGGTTGTCCAGCTCTTTTACTGCTCCTAGAATCGTAAAGACTTCCATATATATTTCTATAATTTGTATTCCTTTTAATTTATTTGCTTCATGTGGGTCTATCTGCCTACTCAAATTGAACATGTTCATGGGGCAAAACTGCAAGGCATTTTAATATCTGTATATAGTGCATATAATAAATCCAATTAAACATTATTTGATACATATTTAACTTTTGGGGCTGTAGGTAAGTCAGTCACAAGTAAGCATTTTCTAATGTCCATTATATCCCTTTAGATATAACTTAAATTAATATTCTGAGTAGATAACATGTATTAGTATTTTTGTCTGTATGTCCTAGCACTGTTCAGCAACAAATTTTTCTAGTTCCAGTTAATTTCTCTTTGTTATACAATGGAAGCACAATGTTATATGGAAAGGTAGTTTTAAGCTAACAACCAGTGCACAGCCTCAGGTTTTGTCTTACAACCACATTAATGATTAAATATTAAGTTACTAAAAAATTCAATATATAATTTGGCAGTTCCAGAGCTGCTTATCAATGTTGGATTTGCCAAACCCCAAACAGAAAATGTTACAACAGCTCTCTATGTTTTGTGTATATGGTAAATGACTAATCCTTTATATTAAATTTCTGTCTATGCATTTTGTGAGGTACAAACCTATGTCACGGTGAATGATCAAGAATATATGCCATGCTTTTAGCTCCACGGTAAAGATCTCTCTTTGATATTATGTTGAATGTGGGGCAAAAGGACAGATTAGAATAATAACATTTTTTTAAAAAAGGCTAATCCAAATAAGATATTCCTCTTCCAGACCAAAAAAGGCAACAACAAATAAATAAAAATCAATGAAAATAACCAGATAAGCTCTTATTTCCTGGTTCCATGTAAACATAATTGACTAAAATTGTAGAAATTCTTATTTATCTCCTAAGCACTGTAAACTTTTTTTAAAAAATAAGATAAAAAAGAGGAATACATTTCTATATAGAAACTATTACTGGTGAAGTCTAAAAGCATAATGGCCTATTGTAAAGAATTAAGTCCTGGGGTTTATTTTTTGTGTGGGGAATGGAAGGAGGGTGGGTAACATTTGAATATGGCATCATGTGTCACAGTCAATGGAAATCAAAGGTATTGTGTCAGATTATTTATCCGAAGGCTATACACCTTTTAAGGACAATAGTAGTTTTTAAATTGTTTTTGTTAGAAGGGGAAAATTACTTTGTTAATTTCAATGGGGGAAAAAAGAGTGAGCGAGCGAGAGAGAGACCATCAATCAAGCAGCACTTTTTCAAAGTATACAGAACATAAATAATATGATGTGGTTGAGTGTTAACATAATAAATCATATACAGTATGATATTTTAAAGAAATACGTCTGCATTGATGTGATTGCATGCTTGTTTTTTACAGTTCATTCAAAATCTGTGGAAAAAATGCAATAATATGATAATCTAGTATGGTAATTTGAGAGAATCAGGTAGAAGTACTAGACACATTGAAGCTAGTATAGGTTTATAACATAGTCATGTTTTCAAAAACTGATTTATAGAACTAAGGTAAAGGCCAGCAATGCACTTAAACATGTGTTGAGGTGCCTTGCTGCATTAGGATTATGTTTAGTAAAATTATATTCCTACTGGTGTTATATTTACACATTCATATGTTTTCTCAATTCTATTATGTTTAAATTATATAGAAATACTTTACCTTCTTATTCATCCCTATGAAGTAAGATTTCTTTAGACATCTTTCAATGTAAGCATTTCAAAATGTTTAGTCACTATAGGATACAGAAAACACTGGAATTCTGCAACAGAGATAGGAATTAGACTGTTAAGTTTTGCTTGTAGTAGATTAAAAAAAATCTTTCCTTGCACATTGAGATGTACAGCAGGCTGAAAGGCAATGAGAAAGTCCACCAGAATGAAAAATCACTGTCTATCCTCACTTTCTAGCACCCAGTTAAACCAGATGCTCTCAGTCTTCTATTTGAGAGCAAAGGAAACTTTTGGAACAGAATACAAAAATATACTTTATTTAAAATGATACATTCCATAAATGAGCAAACTTTAATTAAATGATTTTGGCCCTTAATATTTCTCCACTTTTCTCTGTTTTAATGTATTCAGTCCCATTTAGCTAAAATAGCAATATTATATCAGATTATTTTCAAAAATAAAGTTGACACTTTTTCTTACCATTGTTTTATTTTACAGCATGAAACCCAACTGAGTTTACTTATCCCATGTAAAAACTCTTATATTTGGAGCTATAATTATAGTAATGCTGCCTCATTTTAATCAGTGTCCTTCAATTGTGTTGATTTTGCACTAGCACTTGAGCAGATCCCAAATAATTCTGCTTCCTATTTCAGTGCCTTTTCTACCAGTACAGTTCAGAAAAACATGGGAAAAGCCAGGTAGTAAAAGGACATGTAGATTCCATGTTGGCCACGGTATTTGCTCTTAGGTTTTCTCTTAGGTACTTGAGGTACTAAAGCTTCAATATAAACCTTTGTTTTCTTAACCAATTCCCTGGTTGCTGCATAGCAGAGTCATGTCAGGGTGATGGAAGCTGTAGACCAATCTATCTGGAACACTCTACCAGTTAGAAGATGGCCTTTTCCAAACTGAATGTTCAGTGTAATAGGATGAATAAGAGGGACATATACATTTACAAGCTTTACCCATCCAGGGAGAAATGCTACTATTTATAGGAATAGTAATGGAAGGTGATTATATCATTCTAAATACACTTTGGGAACTCCAAGTTTAGATTACTATATTAGAATAAGATGCTAAAATTTTATGATAATCTAATTGCCTGCTTTATCATAGAAGACAGGTATAAATAATCATGATCTGAAGACAGCAACTAATGAAATTTGAACCAAGATAGTTGTCACTGAGAATGTATTTTTGTCATCAATCCAGAACATCAAGTTGTTACTGATTACTATTGTTCTCTTTTGCAATCATAATTCTTTAAAAAAAATAAAAGTAGAAGATGGCATCTCAGAATATATGGGTCCGTTATCTTTCATTCTGGAATGCCATTTGCAAATTTAATAGTATCTAACCTGAACCCTAACCATTTACCTGTTTTTCAGAGGGAAATCATCTTACACTGAAATTTCCTGTTATTAAAACCAAATGTGGAAAAATTATATTACCAATTATTCCAGTGAATTGGACATCTTGAGTTAATTATTCCCAATGTAGGCAACCTATTTGTGATGAATCTCTCAGTGCAAAGAAATAATGGGAGCTTATATAATGTTTTATTGTAAAAGCATTGCTTACTATGTATTCATACATACATTAGGCATTTTGATCATCACATACGTTACATGTGCTTCCATGTAACATTGCAGTTACTATGTAATTTAGTGCCACTTATTATAAAGTGTTACCAAGAGGAATATAAAACTCTTACATGTATTATTTCATTGAATAATGGCAATTCTAATCAACTGAAAACAAAACATGCAATTACAAAGAATTATCATGGTCACACATATTTTCTCCAAAATGTTCTTAAATCTTATCTTCTTAATCATTATAATGATTTATAATAAATGTGAACACATATAATAATAAATTAGCTACTAAGAAAATTATGTGACTAAGCTTGAAATAGACATTATCCAAGTAATGCTTTGAATTAAGTGGCACAAAGTACATGCTAAAAACTATGCAAAAATATAGGTGACTACAGTGTACTTACATGTAAGTATCTTATGCTTTCTCTGTATGGATATTGGAAACCCATGTATTTATAATATGAATTTTGATTATTTTATAAGGTGGAAGATGAAATCTTGCAGTTACAATCATTAATTATTACAATACATGAAAAACTGTCATCTTTATGTATATTCCCCAATTCTTTAATTTACTATGAGTTATTTTTAAAACCTAAGCATCAATCCATTTGGTCTATTTTCTAATTTGGGTATCATTGGGTTCCTTTCAAATACCTTTTGAGCAAATACCTCTACCTGCTAATACATTTTCTGCCAGAAAGGTCTCAGAACTGCTTAGAAATCTATATCTAACCCAAACCTGGCAGTTTGTTCTTTTTGTCTTCCTTGAGGGAACCTTGCATTCCTAGATGCTGAAATGTTGCCATTTGCTCTAGTATTTTTACTGTGAGCAGTGGAAAGACAGCCAAAGAAATATCCTGAACCCTATTTCACCGAATATCTCACCTGGAATTTCTGCTGTTTTTCCCAATAACCCCAGATAATCTTACATAGTGAGTACAAAATGCTTCCATCAAACAGCAGAGAATGCCTTTTCTCATTGTTATTTTTCCCCACAGATGTAAATTTATATAATATTGATCCTTTTAATTTCATCATTTTTTCTAACATGAGCTTCCAAAAGCATTTAAAGTAGTGAGATAACAAAAAAAATCACAGAGATAAATATTGTGAAAATGAACCTCACAAAGCTTCCAAACTTCAGCCATAGTTGTCCTTCTCTGAAGCACTATCATCACTGCCCAAAGCACTGAATCACTGAATCTATTTTCTGTTGGTCATTTGTAATACATTCCTAAAATAAATCTGAGGTTTAAATTTATTATTATTACTATTAATAATGATAGTAGTTTTTTAATTTGTTTTAAACTGTACTTTTGGCATCTTGAGATTCTTTAATCATTTGAAGATGTTGACTTTGTAGACATCAGGCTGCAGTAAGTGTATATGTATCTTCTATGCTTGTATGACATAATGACTAGGCTATAGTTTGTATAATGGAGATTTCTTACTGACTTACATGCTGAGGATCCCATATTGGGTTATCCAGGTATCGTAATCTTGGCATGAATCATTTGATGGCACTGATGCACTTTGCGTCTCCAGATTGCTCAAGAGGATTGCATTGAATCTCCTCACTTTTCACAGTTAAGCCAACTGAGGTAATGCATTGTGCCATTGTCTTAAAAAATATTAATGTTATATTTGTTAAAACAATATCTTGTATACATAGTTCAACATATAATTTATTTGATTAAAATTATTTTATTTTCAGATAAGAGCTACTCAGCTAACAGCATTATGAAGCATTGCAAATTATGAATAAGCTGCTTTAAGGGTCAACACTCAAAGCTTAGGCTGCTATCTGCTAGTTTCCTCATTCTGATAATTACCTAATAATGGTAATGGAAGCTACTTCCAACAAAGATTATTCTAAATAAATAGCTTTTTATTTTTAAGGTTAATGGAATATTTTCTGCTGTAAGGAATTCTAGACAGGCAAGCAATTGCCCCACTGCCTTGTGGAGCTCTGAAAAATTAGGAAAAAGTAAAAAAAAATAATCTTGTCTAGCAAATCACCTGCTTTTGGTTAATTCTAAACCAGGTACCAACCACAAGCTGTGTTACCCTAAATATGACTACACTAAAAAAAAATGCTATAACTGGATGGTTTCAAATATTTCAAATATCATTAAGTTTCCTTTGTCAATTCCCTTTACAATGTTTCACTTAAGGAGCCAGTTTAGCAAAATGTGTAGCTTTTCTGTCTCTTACAACATTTATAACCCATCTCCATGTATGCAAACGACAAGTCTTCTATAGTTACATGCACTCAATTCATTGCTAAGTCAGACTAAACCTTGTTTGACTCTCTTCATTATACATATACCAAGTCCTGCATGAAAGTAGATAGTATAGATATATTCCTCAGACTAAGAATACATTATTAGAGCCACAGGTTCAGTTTTTGCTGCAGATATAATGTAAATCTTCCTAATGGCCAATTTTATCTTATTTATTATCCTATAGGAAAGAGGTAATTAGCAGCTGGATGCACAAATGCTTGGGCAAGCTAAGTGGAAAAAAGAAAGCTGAAAGGACATCAAAATGTTAAGTATGCTCAGTATGAAGTACATATCAATTATTCTCAAGAGATTTGCAGTCCAATCTGCATTTGAACATGCAAACCCATCCCCAAGTAATCAGTTTTTGTGCACCAATTCATTACTATAGTGTGCTTCATTTTGTACAGCATTTTCAGGACCCCAAAATGCGTATAAATGTTTTGGGAAAGGTAGGAATTATAATTCATAGGCATCTGGAACAAAAACAGGGTAGCAAAGAAACTCCAGAGAGATAAAGTAGTTTTCCGTATTTTAGAATAGATAAAATATGTAGTCATAATTATTCAATTGTTTACTTTAAAAATATCCCATAATTATTGGTACTGATGCTACAAAAGTCACTTGTCAAAACTATTTCTATCTCAAGGCTGTGATAGGTAACAATTGTTACATATGCATTTTGAGCATTATTTAGTTTTCAAAAATTATATGTGAAAATACACAGAAGACAGCAAGAAAGACAAATTTTCTAATCCAATGTGCAGAGATTCGTGCAATAAACATATCTCCATATAATTTGCTTGCAAAGTATGCTCAAGAACCTGCATGAAAGAAGAGAATTCCTTATTGATACCACTGGTAGTTCTGGCCTCAATCCTTTAAGTTAGCTGAAGCCAACCTGGCAAATTCCGGTTGAATTTATTATAACACAGCTATAGAAACTTTTCAGATAAATAATTTTTACCTTTCTTTTTTTAGAATGTAGACAAACTGTCCAATTAATAGGCATTTTCATGAGGATCCAAAAATCAACTTTTTCCAAAAATATTTTATTTTACAATCATTTACTAATCACAAATGCACTATACATTAATATTTCTTTATAGTTTTTAACCTGAAAGGGTGTCTTAATTAGAAAAAAATATTTATAAAAGAATGATGCATCAAGAAGTAAAATATAGTATTTTTTTATTCTAGAAACATAGATAATCAAATTATACACTTTCTGTAAGCATCTGATTAATTTAGCAATAATATGTATATACTTTAATTATATTTTATACATTTTCTGCATTTCCATACTATAAAGTGCATGCATATATATACAGACAGGCCAAAGGGCTGCTTTCTTTTGAGACAATTTGTACAAATTCAGCAGATCCTCATTTTCTATAACCAGCCTTACAATTTTATAGGTGAGAAAGCAGCACTATTAAAACAACAACTCTATGCACTATATAGTTTCCCAGCATTTTCAATTCAAAATGCACTTTATAGTTTCACCAAAAGTTGGGATGTTCAAAGTCTTTTGCAATTATCTCTTCCTTCTTTCTTTCCTACTTCTTTCAATCTCTTCTTCTTAAAAAAACCCAAAACAAATCTGAAAAAAGTGTTTTATGAGTAAATAGGGTGGTGCTCATGAATTCCAATTGTCCCACTGAAATAGGTCCACAATTGCCAAGTTATAAAGTATTCCCCATTCATTTTATTTTTAGGCTTTCAACTTTGGGGGATCCACAAGTTTTCATTGTTATAACACATAAAATATTTTCTGTCCTATCTGGTACAGGACTGCTAGACCAACTCTTTCCCCAGGTTGGTAGCTAACCGAAAAGTGACTTCAGTGGCCTAAGAACTACAGTGTAACTGACATGCAATTTCAGCTATGTTTTGGACACTATATCACTTAATTCCATACAGAGGAATTAAGAATTCACTGACAATGGAAGCACAGTTTCTCATTATTTCATAATTTTTACTGAACAAAATGCATATTGTAATGTTAAGTACATGACACTTGCATGTTGCTGTGCCTATATACTTTCAGAGTTTTCAGTGTGTACTTTGTGGCGCTTAAAATGTCATGTACAATTTTTATCAACATTCTACAGGGTTCCCATTTGCACTTCATATTTCAGTAAAGTCGTCAGAGAATTGTCTGAATATTATTAAAATGAATAAAATTTCAATTTTAGTTATCTGTTGGACATTACTGAAGTGTCTATTCATTTAATACATTTTGGAATTCTTGACTTTAATATGGAATATTATCAGAACGCATATTGGCAAATGTGAGGAACACAAAATGTCTTGAATAAATATTAGCAAATATTAGAAAGATTGAACCTTTCCCAATAAAAATGTTTCAGGCATCTCTAATGAAGAAGTACTATGAAATGGCTTGTCCAATATACTTAACTAAGAGCCTTCTTGCATGTATTGAAATATCAGTTGGATAATAATGCAATAAGTGCAGGTCTGCCAAAATGGAGACTAAAAACAAAGATGATCCATCCACCCCCTCATCCATCCATCAGGAAGCAGATCAGGCCACAAAAAGTATGTCGTCTAGAGTTGCCTATTTCAGGTTTACGTAAGCAACTTCTGTTTTAATACAGAAGATTTTGTAGCTCTGCCAGCTCAACCAAGAGCAGGTGAAATATCACAGTTCTGGCCATGAATATATCTCATTCATATTAGTATATACTTTAAATTATAAATATGAAGCATGCAATAATTATAGCTTAACCTCAGAAGTGGAATATCCCAAGAATTCTGCCATAGACATTGGATAAATTTGATAGAATACTCTCTCTATCTATATCTATCTATCTATCTATCTATCTATCTATCTATCTATCTATCTATCTATCTATCTATCTATCTATTGTTAATTAGACTTATATACCGCTTCATATATATATATCAAGGGATCACTAAACAAGAGGGATGTTGAGAAAATGGATGGATACATGCACACAGGCAAACTATGGTAATTTTAATTCCCTTCCAATATATTGAGAAAGGACCAAATAAAAGCTCCCTCTACAGCTTTGGATCTAAACTTAACCAGCACTAGAACTCTGAAACTGGAAGATATAGTATTTCATCAACAATATGTTAAATTAGAATACCAATCAGCTTATCAAAACAATATCAACAAATACAAAAACTGTGTAAAAGGCAATTGGGATTTATATACAGTATGTGCCCCATACAGCAGGTGTCCCCAACCACCAGTCCATAGACTGACTGGCAGCGGTCCACCGTATGCCAGCAATTGGGTTACACAAACAAGTGAAGTTTCATCTGCGAGATGCAGGCAGCATGCAAAACCATGTACCTTCGGTCTGCGGAAAAATCTCCACTGAACCGGTTCCTGGTGCACAAAAGGTTGGGGGCCACTGCCATTTTAAATAATATTCTAAATAATATTTATTATATTGAATGTGTATTATTAAATCTATGTTTTGCTTCCTTCAAAAAGAAAAAAAGTGTGAAAATGGGGAATAGGAATGTGTTGTATGCATTTTTTGGTGTCTCTGAGAATACATTATGCTATAACTGCCATAATTACTTCAAACAGTAATCATGGCAGCATGTGTGTGTGTGTGTGTGTGTGTGTGTGTGTGTGTGTATGTATGTATGTATGTATGTATGTATGTATGTATATTTGAGATCTAAGGTTTTGCAATCTAGCCAGTTTGCTGTTTGATGTTAATTTAGACTAATTTAAACTCTTAAAAACATTTCTAGAGTAACCACTGATTCCATTAATAGTTGGACAAATGTCTTGGGAGTACAATTCACAAAAGGACAAGTTTTCAGTCATGTACTAAAGTACCAGTTAGATTGGGTGATTGATTTTCATGGACAGAAATGTCATTGGACATTTAGACACTAGACTAGCAACAACAATATTTAGATAACAACTCAGGCAGAAGTCACTAGGGTTTGCGGACTTTCTTGGGAAGCTTAATTAGGAGTTAAAATGGCATCTTCCAGGGAAATAGCTTGAAGTTGCCTCTCCTAGTTATCTCTGCATATGGTTCTTGTAGAACCAGCAGAAATTCATTTTGAACTACAAAGAGGAAAAAAGGCTCAAAAGAGAAAGGTCCACTTCTCCAGTTTTGTTCTAATGTGGGTAAGATCACAGAATCGTACTGCTAGAAGAGAACTGGTCAATATTCTTTTAATGATATGGCATTAACTTAGTATTTAAAATTTAGAACTAATTACTTAATTTATAGTATCAAAATTTGCTACTAACTATATTAGGAATTATTGTACTTTTTGGAAATGGTTATGATTATTATTATTAAGCTTCAATTTAATGAGGACTTAAAACTGCTTCTGTTTTCTCCTGAATTTAATCTCATGATTAAGGAATTATAGCTACCTCATTTGCCTAAGAAATAAATATAACCAAAAGTGAATCTCACACAAAACCTTCTGTACTTGAAACCATAAGCAACTGTTTGGCTTTTCCACATGATACCCTATTCCTTAATAAACATCACAGGAAAATGAAGATTAAGAAAAGGAGTGATACCAATCCAGTTTAGTCTGACAATCTCACTTGTTCAACATATTGAACTGGATCATTTAAAAGTCCATTATATATTATGAACTCTGAAATAAAGTCATTTCTGGGCCAGGATTGACATCTAGATCCCCAAGAGTCCCTGATGTAATTTTTAGTTACCTACCTTAACTGATTCAGCTAAGTTGTAAAAAACCAAAAGTGAAATCAATTTGGTCTTTAACCTCTGGATACAGAAGGAAGAATTAGAACAGCACTCCAAAAAAAGGACTGTTCTAGGTACTCTATAGGATTTTGTTTTTCTATGTGTTTTTTATTATTTTCTGCTCTTCCACTAAGGTGAAGGACATAGGACTTGAAACAAGAGCAGAGATATGATTAGTTACCTCTAAGTTATCACTAGTTGTACAAGGTAAGTCATTTGCCAAGAAATTGTGGCAAATGTATTCAAGCTGTGATATATTAGTTTTTGCTTCTACATCTTATAAACTTTTCTGGTTTGCTTTCAATGCATTATATTCCATGTTGTATGATCTACGTATAAATTGTATTTTGAAAAATACTTGTGAATTTCATAGATTACACTCTCTTGAAATGGAAAACACTGCATAAATAATTTAAGAGATATAAAATCTTATTTTTGCTTTATGCAAACCATCCATATTGTGCTCAATACAATTGTTTCATTTTTTTCAAGTCTATAAAACATAATCTCAAGGATCATTGCTTGGTGACTCCAATATTCATTCCTAAGATACTATCAACATGTTTTGATTGCAGCTTTAGGAAAATGAATGCCTTACTGTGTAGGGCTGAATTCCTGAAATGTAACTTATTTGATAAATAGCAGACAATTCTACATAATATATTTTGGAAGGGCTAGTGGAAATGACCTACCTCTAAATAGCACATATTACATTTTAAAAGAAGAAAGAAAAGAAATACTGGGGAAATAAATAGTGGTGAATTATCTTTTTTTTTTACTTCTTCATTTTGTTGAAACAATTTTTATATTACAATTCATCCAATAACTAATAACAGAGAGATAAACAGTATACATCCACACATCAGTAAAAGTGTTATTCTTGAAGAAGTGGGTATTTTACATTCAGATTTCCTAACTATTCCACATTAAACATGTTAGGGACAAGTCAATATTAATCTCAAAGATTAGAAATGGTATTCCTAGATATTTAAACGGAACCCAAATTTTCAGAACATTTACTCATTTCTGCCAAGACAGGACCTGCAATACATTGTGTCACATTGTGATGCTGGAGCAGTTTGATAGATTCTTCAATGATATGCAAATATGGTTTGAACACTAAGCTTGTCAACAACCCTAGGTACTCATGAGTCTATATATTCATTTATTATATACAAGCTGTAGCTTGCACAGTTTCAGTCCTCAGATGTACACAGAATAAGAGATTCTATGAGATGGAAAGAAATGATGACAGCTCAGTGCAAAGATTCACTAAACTTTCTCTGAAAGGTGCCAATCGAACCCCTACTAGAAAGTTTCCAGAGAGACAGCCCATCACTGTTCTTGGCAGATTGTTTTATTCCTCGATAACCATTAATGTTAAGAATTTCTCCTACTTGTTTGAATTTTTGTTTGAAAAAATTCAATCTATATAACCTTGTCTGCTCTACTTTTAGTCATATCTTCCCTCAGACTCCTGCTTTGCCCACTATGCAAATCATCTCTTTTCAAGTGCTAAGGGGATCTTAAATTGCTCTGAGAATTGAAGGAAGATTTTAAAGTTAGTAAATCAGTAAAAGCCAATCTACGGCTTTCTATTATTCATTTGGATAGAACATATAGTCTATCCTTAAGAAACCTATCCAAACAAAGGTGTATGAAATCACCTTCCTATGTAGATTTTTGCTGTTGAAAATTCATTTTTTCCCAATTTAATTAAAAAATGAAATAATCTGTATTTGGGAAATAAATAACAAGTTCCGTATTAAAGAAATACTTTCCCTCTCCACACATACTTTTTTTAACATGTTACCTTGTACTACATTCTGGGAAATTTCAAAAAGCAGAAGTTATTTGTAAAAAAATAAAATCAGTTCAATAAAATTATTGTAATCATTACTATTTTTTTTAAAAAGTGGCATTATGAAATTTCTTTCTTAAATCTTTAAAATTTGTCCACCTCAAAAGTGCAGTGTTTTTAAGTTTTATTTTATTTTTATCTGCCTTTTGTTTATGTTAAAACATAGAATTTGTTTAAATGTTTAGTTACCGGTATATAAATTGTATTATTCTAAAACAAACCTACTTGTAGAGTGAAATAAGGACAAAACAATGCTTATTTCAAAAATTAAAACTTCCAAATGTGGAAAAATAAAGACTAATGAGGGCTCAGAACAGAAGGGAAGGGAAACCTATAAATTAGATAGATCAGTCCAGGATCTTGTCAAACAAATGCCAGGAATAGATGCAAAACACCAGCTGATATAATTTATATTCCATTGCCACTATTTCAAACAATTTCTGAAATAAATAGCAAATATAAGAAAGTAATATAGTCTGTTATACCTTCAGAATAAAAGTTTAAAACCGAGAAAATGTGAGATTAGCTTCCAATCTTATGATTTAGTTTCCTTAAAAATAATGGATTACTAAAGTCCAAATTTTCAATTTCATCAACATTGGTTATATGTTCATATTTAATGGTAAATTTGGCATATCAAGAGAAAAACACTGAACCCTTGGATTTTTTTAAGTATCTATAATTATAACATGCAAATATCTCCTTTTTCAGGTTTCTATCCTATGTACTTTTACTTAAGCATCAGATATATCATTTTCTTCTGATCTTACAAACTTATGAAAAACACAATACTTTTGTTTACTTTTCACAATTAAATGTTGTTAAATATTACATACTACATAGGTATTTTATACATGTGTACATATACATACATACAATGTGATAATAATTCTTAATAAATTGTGTTTAAAATGGACTATTTATATGTCCCCAAAATAGACATAACTATTTTAAAGAAATGAAGATTACAAATCAATGGTCTCTGGGCAGCATAGAAAAGCTAAAGTACCACCCAATTTTTTCCCCTTGGTAGTCAAAGACTACAGCTTCAATCCTGGAAGTAAATACTTATAAACTCTTTCTCCATTTTCCCCTTTTAGCTTTAGAAACTCTAATTGTGATATATTTAAAGTTGCTTGAAAGCTGAAGATTATACAATCCAAATACCTGCACATCTCATTGGAAAAAGTGAAAAACAGATAAAATATTTTTCTGCAATACCTTATTTTATGTACATATTAGTTTAGCTACCATCATTCTATAACAGTGATGTGAATCTTTTGTCCACTGAGTGCCCAAATTGCACATGTATGAATGTGCATGTATGTGCAGACATGTGCACACGCATGCACAGGAATGAGTGCATGTGCAGCAGAGACCAAAGACCAGCTGGTCAGTGGGAAGTGGGGCATCCCAATACTGATAGTGTGGCAAGAGATAAGATCTTTTTATTTTGTGAGCTTCTGTTTCATCATTTGCAGAGAAACAGAAGCTCACGAAAGAAACGTCATGGAGATCTGACCTGGAGTGATGGCACACATGCCAACAGAGAGGGCTCTGTGTGCCACCTCTGGCACGTGTGCCATAGATTTACCATTACCATTCTAGAAGATGACAGAATATTATGAAATTCAGTCTTATTATGTGATTTCAAGAAGAATCCTGTGTCCTGCAGAAATATTGTAGGTTACTTGCTATATAACACATTACTTTGTTCCACAGCAGCTAAACAGAATTTTATAATTCTTCATTTTCTTTCCCTTGCTGCAATTCCATTCTCTTATAGTTCATCCTTGCTCTGTTTCACTCCTTTTTGTTCTTTTCTATTGTTTCTGCTATAATCAATTCTTTACCTTTCTTCAGCTTTCTCCTACTTAGATACTTGGAGGGCAGAGACAGGATTCTTTCTTCAAGAATTATCGTATTTTTCGCACTATAAGACACAGTGGACCATAAAACGGACATTAACTTTAGAGGAGGAAAACAAGAAAAGTAATTCTGCCTCTGCCTCCCATCATCCATCTGGTATTCATCTGGCTAGCATCTTTAGAGCAAACAGCCTGGTCAGCTTCAGCACATGGCTCATCAGGGCTCTGGTCCATTGTGCCCACCATCGATCAACTGAGCTGAGCTGCCGCTGCCGCCGGGAAATACTGGAGCCTTTGCTGCCAAGTACCTGATTGACGGTTGGATTGGCTCCTGGAATACCACTGATCAGATGTTTTCGATAGTAGGGATCGCCACCACTGTCTGTCACTGCCACTGCCTATCACCATCGATCGCTACTGTTTAGAACGTGAAGGCTCCAGAGTTCCCTGGTGGCAGCAAATTGCAGCGGTGACAGGCAGTGGTGTCAGTGACAGGTGACGGTGGCGGTGACAGGCAGCAGAGGTGAACAGTGCTGCCACACCAACCCCACATCCCCGCCACAATATTCCCTCTAAGATGCACAGACATTTCCACCCACCTTTGGGTATGTGTGGAAAGTGTGTTTTATGGTGCTAAAAATATGGTAACTAAAACAAGAGAAGGATAATAATATACATCCATGTTTTATGCATCTGCAGCTCGTTATTAGCTGGAGAGTTGGAAGCAAAATTTAATATATTTGGTAAATTAAAGTAACATGTTGCATTTAAATTTTTTGCCTATAGTTTCTTGGTAAATAATTGTTTAATACATGACCATTGTATTTTTTCTGTACTTTTCACATTGATGGTGGTTTTTTTACATTTAGTTCAGGCATGCTTTTGATTTTAAAACCAACAACTGTTTTGAATCAGATTGTGTGTATTGGTATTGGCATCCACACCAATTTTCTCAAACCTTGTGCAACTACAATGCTACTCTCTTCTCACAAGTTGTTCATAAAGATATTAGCAATAGCAGTTAGACTTATATTTTATATTGCGTGTCATTAATTTTAAAAATACTTGGATATCCACATATTTGACAATTTCAAAGCATTAAACATGGGCCAATTGTTAAACTTTTCTGTTTAAAATATTCTAGATGTTATATTGTCTAAATGATGCTATGATATTTTAAATAGTTAATTGAAACATTTAATGATTGCTTATTTCATCCTTGACTTTGCCTGTAAAGATACCATAAATAGATTAATTTCAAAATTAGTGACATTATTCTTTTACAGCAGGCACTAGATGTACTGTGACATCTTAAAGATTATTTTGTTTTTGCATGAGCATTTGTGGATCACGTCTGATGAAATGGATTGTTATTTATTTGAATGATTGATTTATTGACTGATTCCTGCCTTCCTGCCTTCTTAGTAACTACTCAAGATGACTAAAATTAAATAAATCAATATTTTTCATAAACCTATACTACAACTTTCAGACCTCTAAGGTAGTAGATGCATTATATCATTTCTTAATATGTATTATAACATTTTAATCCATATAGGCTCAACTCAGGGTGGCAAACATACCTAACACCCTTTTATCTTCCTTAGAACAACAACCTTGTCAGCTGAATTGGGTTGAGAGAGAACTAGTGGCCCAAAATCATCCAGTTCGCTTTCATGTCTAAGGAAAGTCTAGAAATCTAACAATTACACCAAATTTTCTCTCTTTAGTATTATTAATTAATTAATATATTAAGTAAATAAATATTTAGTATTCTTATTCCTTTGAAAAACTTCTAAATTACCTGAAGAAATGCTTTTAAAACTACATCCCTTCTCAATTTATAGAGATATTTGAAAAGTAATCCATAAAAATTTTATATTAGTAAATTGATTTTAACACTCCAAATATTTACAAGAAATTCTTTATACATAGATGCATGTTAAAATACACATTTTAAACAGTTTTTCAAATGCTTGCTTTTCAGTAAAATATAATCCAGAAAATGCATCCACTAGGGAAAATACACACAGAAAATGTTGATATTAGAGAAAAGTGTGTACAAAACTACATTTTAATATAGAAACACTGCTTGAAACATAAAGTATGCATAAGGAAAATGCAAACAAAATACATACATTTGGAAAAAACATGGATGTAGGAATATGCGTGCTTAACTCTTTTGTCCAAATACATAGATGGAAAAAATATTCAGTTAAAAAATACTTCTTTCACATTACTCATCTCGTAGAGTCAGACTTGTTTAATAGTTTCTTGTTGACTACAAAGAAGATAGGTTTGATATACTGGAGGAACTGTGAGGAAATTTCTAAGATTACTGGGTAAATTCAAGTAGCTGACATGAATATTCTTAAAAGTTCATTATAATATAAGGGAAAGGAGGAAATATTTATTCAAACTGTTAATTTGAACAAATTATGAAGCAATTGGATTTTTGCCAATCGTTAGATTTTTAGGCTGAAAAGTATTCTGTATTTCTGTCTGAATTCCTGAAGTAGGCATTGAATAATTATAATTAGATGAACAAAATAAATTGCAATACATAAAAATAATTATTAAAAATTAACATATAAAGACGCTTAGCACAAGTTCTTATAATCTGTATATTGTTGCATATTTTATGTTTGTTATGTACTATCATTGATAGCTACAAAAAATAGGCAATTTTTACAGATATACTTTCTAGCTGTATGTTAGTGCAAGCAAATTATAAATTTTACTCACACAAATATGATTCTTAACTGTGCCATCCTTTTCAACTATGACTAATTTCATTAAAGACCTTAAAATAGTGATGGTTAGACAAGTTTCTCAATCGCATGATCTAATTCTCTCAAAGCTTGACTTTATAGATGCAATAAAAAGTAATGGTTGGGGGTTTTTTCATTTTGTTTTTATGTCCAAGGGAGTTAATCTATATTTATACTATTTTAAATAGGTCTATCAATTATGTTCTTTCTTTGTTTCCTGTTAGAGAAAATCTACCTAGCTATCTGACTACTTACATACATGAAGAGAAAGGCCAACGAGGCAAATACTATTAATAAAAGCAGCAAGAAAAAAATAGAATAAAGTTTAATGGGCATCTCTGGTCAGGAGCTCAAAAGTTGTATATCCAGTCTTAGGAGAACAATTAAAATAGGATTGTAGTTTTTCAGGTCTCAAGAATGAAATGAAGAATGCTGCATAACAAGAAAAGGAAAGGCCTAGGTTTTCAAGGAGCCTTTCCTTTTCCTGTAAGCAAATCAGTATAGTACTATGCCCGTTC
Organism: Thamnophis sirtalis; assembly: GCF_051295495.1. NCBI lineage: Eukaryota > Metazoa > Chordata > Lepidosauria > Squamata > Natricidae > Thamnophis > Thamnophis sirtalis. The sequence goes on along the minus strand of NW_028261388.1, from coordinate 40,766,156 downwards.
TTAGTGATTTTTAATGAGGGATGAAACCTTTCTCTAGATTTTAACTTGTTAGTTGCACCAAGTAACTTGGTGAATGGACAGGTAGTTACAAAGGAAGGAAAGAGGGAAGGAAGGAAGGAAGGAAGGAAGGAAGGAAGGAAGGAAGGAAGGAAGGAAGGATTATTTGTGCATCCTACAAGGTACCTCAGAAGGTTGTGTGGAAATCCTAATATTTTGTTATAGACGTGGCTACATAAATAACATAAAATTAATACATTTATTTTCCAGATATTCCTTTCAAAGGCAGTTATCACAGTGAGGAATTAGTAAATCTCTTTTATCCATAGAAAACAGCATCTAATCAACAAAATACCATCAAACAATTTCTTGCCAACAGGAGTTGGACATATCTTCTGAGAAATATATCCTGAAAATATATTAACATATTTTTGTCCTTTAGAATGATAAACATGGCATGCTGTGAAAGTGCTTTTCAGTGACCTACCTATGAAATGACAAAGACCAAATCTAAATCAAATTTAACTTCAACTTATTAAATGAAATAATTATGATACTTTTTCAGTCTTCTTTAGCCTAAAGGGGCACTCTGATTTTGACTTACAATTCAGAAGTAATCAATCAAATATAATGTATTAGTATGACTCACTTTCATTTATAGCAAGGCATTATTAAGTACTGTTAAATTTTTCTATTAAGAACTAGAGAGTCTTCTAATTTTTGATCTTGTTCAGCCTAATTTTTTTTGGGGGGGGGGGTGGAGGGAGTGCAATTTATAATTTCATGGAAACAAAACAGCAACACATTTGACATTTTCTTTCTAAGCTTACTGCTGCTATTGCTATAATTGGGATTTCAGCTTTAGAAAAATATGGAGCTTCATATCCACATTTTCATATCCAAAATGTTATGTACACAAATCGGAAAAGATATGATTTGTCAAAGCCTGCTTACGTATAGGCATCCTAAGCATATGTACCCATTTATATCATTATTAATATTCTTTTTTTAATCTTTTGCCTTTTATGCTGCAAAATGATGGGTGAAAAACTGTTGAAATACTATGTTTTTCCCTATTCAACCATATGGTACTGTTTAATTCACTAGCCATTTGAAACTGTAAGTTACAATAGCTGTTATATTCATATCATTCAATTGCACAGCATGACAAATCATTGCTTAGTGATTTTCCATTGACCACAGGAACTTTTTCTGTGGGAAAATAACAACATTGTGCTGACTACTGACAGGATAGCTCCATCTGTGGCTTTCAAAGTACCTGATTGTGATAGTTTTAGCTGAATTTGAAGAGTATGCTGAGTTTCTTAAATCTTTGGATAGAAACGGCATATCCTACAAAAATGGTGTCTGCTAAATAAGAGCTGCATATTTACTGAGTATTATTATTTATTCTACAGGGGAAAAAGCTCTGCACATTGGATCTCCTATGCTCATTGCTTGTATGACATATTACTCTTTTCTGACAATGTTGGCTAATTCATGCAACATCTATATTTGAAACCAAATACCTGCTAGTACTGGAGAGATTTTTTTTCCAATTTGATAAGATTGTTTTTCCATTAAAAGAAAAGTTACAGAGTGTTCTATTTAAAAAAAAAAGATTGTCTTCCAACATTTCTTTTGTCATTATTACACATTTAAAGCAGTGACCAATTAAATATAATATTATTCCTAACTACGTGGGAGTAATTTATGTTACTGAAAAATAAATTTAGTATTTGAACATACTGTACTGTATTAAATAAATAAAACTTGACCAGTTATTCATAAATATATTACATACTTCAAGTATCTGCTTTTATTTATCTAAAAATGATATTACATGGGCATGTTCACTGCTTCATAATGATAGGACACAGTGACCACTTGCATGCATGAATGGATTATCACAGATTTAATGTCACAGATATTTATCATTCTGAACTATAATTTGTTGAATCAGCAAAGTATTAGGATTCATATAGCATTCTAAGTCATATACAATAATAAATTGTAACTAGGTTTACACAAAATGCTAAATCAAATGTAAATAGAGCATAATATGATGTGAGAATCATCCTCTTGAGGGTAAAACCAAAAAGGATCTTAATTAAGTAAATGTCAACTAGCTATATTGGTCTTAGTGCATCTCTATTAGTCATTTTCAGTAAACTCCATTCCCAAATTTTCAGTAGTGTTATATCATTATCACAGACAGATAAATATGGTATCTGATAACACAGAGAATACTGAAATGCGTTATTGTTTTTGTTTGTTTTATTTCTAAATATTCTAATCATGTAGATCAATTATTTAAGAAAGTATGGAAAGCTTATGCTAGGAAGAAAAGCAGCCAACATATGAAACAGGTTAGAAAGCACAATGGGTCAAAAGCTATTATTACAAACTTATTTACATGGATACAGTACTCCCTAGTAACAAAATATTAATCCAAGTATGTAAACAAACAAACAAAGGAACAAACACATACATACATACATACATACATACATACATACATACATACATACATAATTATCCAGATGTCTATATGTACAGAAAATGCCTTGGCAAGAAAAGCTATAGGAATTATAAACAGTGGAAATGCAGCAATCAATAAATTCCAGATGTCCATGCCAAACTGGTGGCAGATAAATAATATTGGTATGATCAATACTTAGGAAATATAGAAGTACATAATCTAGGAGAAAAATGAGAAGTAGAGTATATTCAAAGTATTGTCGTAATAAACTTGCTTATTGTAGATTAAACAATGGCTGAATTGCAGATGAGATGACCAGGACAGCAACTTAAGGTTGTGAAGCAAAACTGAAATGAATTTTCACAGATTCTCTCTTCTTTCCCACATTCAGATGAATGCCAGGCAATATTCTGAACTTCTCTAAACACAATATAACAGAGACCCCTGCACCTTTCTGAAAGCTGATTAACTTCATAGAGCATAAATGGGTAGCACAGCTATCCTCAAGGGCACTATGCTTTATTATCAATATATTAGTTCTTTCACTTATCTTGATAAGCCCAACACTGTGTGTCTCTTAAAAAAGAATGACTGCAAACCATGAGATTCTCATTACATGTAATTGCTCTTTACAATGACTAGCTATCTCTGGTGAAATGAATTGGTGGTCTCCACTATAATAGAATCTATTAAAAAATTGGAGGGGCTGGTCTCTTTGATGCTGAAAAGGAAGAAATTCAATAGGCAAGTGTCATCAGGCTGTCTAACAAAGCAGAAGTAAAGACTGCAGGCAGGAGCATGCTGATAGCATGGGTCACTGAGGGTTTATCCAGGAAAAGGAAGGTGACAGCAGCAGCACATAGCTAGCTGCTCAACCATTAGCCAATCACTTAAGGGAATAACAGAGACTTCATTTGGCATTGGTGGAAATTTCAAAGTAGAAATCTATTTGATTAAAACAAAGATATTTCCAAAATGAAGTGCTTTATGCCTAGTACTTTTATCCCAAATAATAGTCATATCCCGGTCTGAACATTATAACCAACAGACAGATGCAGTTGGCTACTTTTATATGGGGCTGTAAATCTGATCATGGAACTGAAACCTCTATTATTAAACAGTGCAGTTTCTGGGTGATAATGAACTATCCTGGTCATGGCTGGAAATTTTCTTCTGCCATAGAAATCCCAACTTTAAACAGTGAATTTCATCTTGTAGTACAGGGAGGCTGAGTGTTATTTGAGGGGATGCCTTTCTCGCCTTGCTTCCTAGCAATGCATTTCAAAATGCAGTGGCTGGTGGACATCAGAATTCATGAATATAGGGTCAAATATAAGTGAACCATCAAAATTGCATAAGGGAAACACTACAACACGATGATCATAAAAACATCAATAGTGTATAGGTAGTCCTCACTTAACAACTGCCCTGTTTAGTAACCATTTGAAGTTATGATACCACTGAAAAAGTAACATTACAACCATTCCTCCTACTTAAACTATCACAATATCCAACAGTCATGTGATTGCCATTTGTGTGCCTCCCAGCAGGCTTCTGACAAGGAGAGTTAATGTAGAAGCTGCCAGTAAAATTGCAAGTCATTGTCACATGATTTGTTGCTTAATGTTTGTGGGTATTTCTTTTAGGACCACAACAGAAGTGAAACTGTAATCCATTGTCATCACATGATGGTCACACTTGTGAACACATTTAACAACTATATTACTTAATGACAGAGTTCTGGTCACTATGCAAGCCTCTTTGTTAAGCAGTAACAGTAACAACAGCAGCAACAACTACCATCACTGATGAGATTCATGTGGCAACATGAATATTTTTTGTGGGTTTCTGAAGTTTCACAATCTATTCATGATACAACGCTGTTACTGCTTTCCAGATCTTTTTGGAAGTGTTAACATAATCGTACTTAAAATTTAGGTAATTTATGTAGTGACTGTGTAAAACCACATCAAAAATAAGGGGAAAATACATAAAGATATTCATAAAGGTTAAACATTTTAATTGAAACCACAAATATTTTATTAGGTATAATTTTGAAAATATCAGTGAGAAATATCACAATTTACTAATATACATACTGACAGCTATAAGTACAAATTTGGCACAACATTGGAAATTTTGCCAACAATATGAGATTGGGAAACCAATTTTGGAGAATATGCAGAAATAGCAAATTTAATATTATACTTCTATTGCATTAATCTAACCAAATCAAAACAAGAAGGGTCCCTGTATCCACACAGGACAAATTTAGACTTTTTATAATATGGTTTTTAGTGGAAAAAAGCCTTGAGATCAATCAAAATGATGAAAGAATTTAAATAGATACTAATGATTTGTAACATTTAATATAAAGTACAGATATCTAGGTTGTAGTCACTGGTTGAGGGAAATTAAGACAGAGAGGAAAGGGACAATGTATTGCTATAAAGTGTTCACATGTTTTAATTAATATAGTTGTTTATTTTAGTTCTATTCAATCTAAAGTAGTGGGTTTCTTTTTTCTTTTGTACTACAAGGAAATTGTCCTTTAAAAAAACATTAAGTTTAGTTCCTAACTGCTAATGCTGGAAACTGCGAATCAATCAGTATTCCAAAAATTTACACTGGACACAATAACCCAATGAGCTCTATACCACCTTGAGAAAAATCAATTATAAATATAAAGTGGTAATTATTATTGGTGTTTCAACATATCAGCCTCTTTTTTTTTTTACTTACCAGCTGCTTGATAATTTAAGATCTTCTTGCTTTCAAGTCCTGAGAGAAACAGCAGGGAGACAATAGTAAGAGCTGAAGTACTACAATTGGAAAAGCTCTGTAATAATTAGTGAAGGAGGACGAAGGACCAAAGTGGTAGCACAGCTGCAACCCAAATTTGTGACACCAATTTATGATACATTAGGGAGTGGGGGGAGATTTGCAGACTCAAATGGTTACTAACTAAACATTCAGCATTAATTGCTATATTTACTACAAGTAATTTAATTTAGAAGATTATTAGTAATATAAAAAGGAAAAAGGTGGAATTGTGCTATCTAATGTGTTAAATATCTGTGAAAGTTTGTCTTCAAGTAGAATAAGGCTATAGCTTCTTTATGGTAATCTTAGATTAAGTTTATTCATGGTAAATTGAAGTCAAGGGTTTTAAATCATTCCCAGTTCCAATTTCAACAACCCAGAAATAGCTATTTGAAAAAAAGTTGTTTTTATAATTCTAGACATTGTGAATCAGGAGAAGAAAAGTTTTGCCTGATATGAATCATGAAAAGGACTCATTGCTTCTATTAAAAATTCCTTAGGGGTTGTATTAAGTAAGTCAAATATTATTGAAACTAATTCAGTAGCGCCTATCTTAGGTCTCTTATATTTAAATTCACTCCATAATAAAATTGATTTGCCCATTGACCTCTTGCAGGATAGTAAAATTTCTCTAGCCCTAATTACAAAAGTTAAATTAACTATCTATAATGGCAGCATTTATTTCAACTAGTCTATTACATCAGCAGCTTCCATAGATGAAGGAGTTACTATTATTTTGAAAGAATACATTCCATATTCCCTCCCTATTTTCATATATATATCATCTGAGATGTGAGCTACATTTAGGCAGGCAGTGTACAAAAGCTCCACTATCCCTAATGATGGCTTGAATTAATTCCCATTGTCCCACCACATTTAATAAGTTATTCAATAGGTTAACTCCTGCATTTCAGGGTCTACTCCCAGTTTGCCTATCTCTCTCTCTATGCGAAATGCCGACAAAGATCCATTGTTCAGAGTGACAATGGCAAAAAATTTTTTTGCAGAGACCTAGATGTTTATAAAGGGGTATTTAGAAGCTGAAAATGAGCCCAAATGATACTTTTATCATCAGATAATATTCTATCAAACCTACTCCTCAGTTCAGCTTTTCTGCACATTTTGTTCTTTCTCTTAGCTCCAATGGTTCTGAATTACAGCATGTGGACATTAAAAGTATCATTTTGACATAAGGCAGTGTTGTAGCCTGTCATCCGCTGGCCTCAGAGTCAACAGCTCCCAGGTCTGGAGGTGGTTGTGGAAGAACAAAAGAAACAGCTGGGTCCAGTGCCTGATGTGCGGTTGCACAGAAGGCCGAGAATGGCAGAGCAGTGGAAAGCTGTGGGCCAATCATGGGGAAGGAAGAGCCACTGCTGCTAATGAGGCCCCACCTTAGCTCTGGGAATAAAAGGCAGGGGCCAGAGATAAATAGGTGTGGCAGACAACTATTCATCTTCTGGCTGGTCGGACTTGTTAGCCTGCAAGATAAGCTTTTTGCTGGGACTACGGCATTCCTAATAAAGGAATCTTTTGAGTTCACATCAAAGGGTTTGTCATGTTTTGGAAGCTCGGTCAGAACAGGCAGCTACTATCTATGTAACAGTAAAAAAAAAGGTGTTGAGATGTGACTATGATTGGTTAAGGTAAATAATGGCGTACACCTAGAAGAGTTATATATTTATCCAGCTGGCATTATGGGCATCCAAAAGTCAAGCTATAACATTTTAGCATGCAAAATTGAGTCCAAATCAATATGTTTATAAAAGGTAAATATAGGTTAGAGAAACGGAAAATTTAGAGTTACAATTCTATATGGAAGGAAAATTTCTACTTTAAATGAAGGAAAATTGGAAGATTAAGGAAAATAATATGTTTCTCTTGAATATGCCCAAAGAAATAGTGGAGCAAAGTACAGGAGAATATTTTCTCAACCAAATTCAGGTAGAACTCTTGGGAATGCAAAGGAATTGGGATTTTGGCTAGACTTGCCAAGTGGAAAACAATAGGAACAAACCAACAATGGGAAACATTTTGTGGGCTAATTAGTACCATTTCTTGAATCAGAAATGGTTTGTCTGGTCCAAATCCATCCATCCATCCACCTTATCTCTGGGAATAAAAGGCAGGGGCCAGAGATGAATAGGTGTGGCAGACCTTCCTTCCTTCCTTCCTTCCTTCCTTCCTTCCTTCCTTCCTTCCTTCCTTCCTTCCTTCCTTCCTCTCCCACAAGTGCCCAGTCCTTTAAACTAATCTGGAATTCTTTAGAGTTGCTATGATTTTTTTTGATCATCAGCTTGAAATGTTCCTACACCAGAAAATGAACTTAAACTTTTTTTACTGTAGCCACATACCTCAATGTACTTAATGTAATGTACCTCAATGTACTTAATAATAGAAGTCACCTATTTCTGCTGGAAACCAAGATTATCTTGAGTTTTTCTAAATATGTTTTTTTTAGATGGAAATATGCTTGGAAGCAGAACATTAACAATAAGTATTGTTGTTATTATTATATAGGCATACCCATATAATGACAGAGCACAGCATTGGCTTTGATCCCATATATATAATCAGCTAACAAGTGTTGATCCCTTGCATTTCATGTTTCTTTCATATGGGCATGATAATGAAGAAGTTTGTTTCTGAAAGATTTATTATAAAATAATAGATTTAATCCATCTCATTTACATTTTGGGCAGAGAGCATGGAATCTGGTAAAGAAGGAGCAAAGAACAGTCGTGCAATTACATAATCACACAAATGCTAAGATGTACATATTTTCATCAGACATCCTGATGAAAGCAAATAATTGTGCATTAGCACAATTAAACCATTACATGAAATTTTATTTCAACATCTATAAATTTTGCTGCAGACACTGATGAAGGAAAAAACAAATGTGAAACACAGACATCCAGCCAAAGTCTATTTGTAGAACAATTCATAACCTAATGGCAAGCTTATTCAACTGCCTTACCCTGCCATTATTGCAAAAGAACTGGAAAAATATGAGTTCAACATTATATAAATAAAGGAATTTTACACAAGGGAATTTCCAGATTTCCTTGTGCAATTTCCCAGCCTTACTTAAAGAATTACCCAGAAAATACTGTGCTTGATACACAAACTACCCACCCTTTGTATAATATTTTATATACTTTAGTTTTTCTTTCTTTCTATTAAAAAATACAAAATACAGAGAATGTTGTTGACCATTTTGAAGCATCCCATATTTAACAAACACAGATTAATCTACAGAGGTACTTTTGCATAATTGGGCTAGACATTTCCTGTGAGATTGCATTTTAAAGTTACAGATATTCTTAATTTTAAAACTGACTTCAAGATTGGAATTGCGAAAAGAAAAGAAAAATAATTCAACACAGACAATTTTGGCTTGTTTTCCAGATAGTCCATTTCCACCTCTTCCTTGTTTTTTCACCATTGTCAACATCGAATTAGCAGGTTGTAACCAATCAGAATCCAGTAAGATTTTTTTCAATGTTCCTATGGGTTTATTTTGTTTTATTTTTAAGTTTGAGTCTTTCCAAGTATGCTATATGTGTACAATAGCACTTTTTTTATATAAATGTTCACATTCAGAAATGAATTTGCTGTTAGAATAAATTATTTCTCATGTGATTCAGTGGCAATTCTTTGATAAAACAGATGTACATGCCCCGCAGCAGTCTTTGGGAATTATTTACTGAGATAATTGACCAAAATGGCACTAATTTCAGATACCTTCATGATCTATGTCCTTCCCAGGAGCACAGCACAAATTACCTTACATTGATTGTACTGGTAAGACTGTGGGAATGAGCAGCTGAAGGCACAGCTTGCCCCTTGCTTTCCACAAAGTGCTAAATGGCTATGTTTTTATGAAAAGTCTGTTACAAAGCTACATTGTCTGAAGAGGAATCTAATAGAGAAATACTAAATACTTCCACAGCTACAGTATAGCTTTCCAAATGGCTCAAATAGGATAGATACAAGAGAGCCTTAGATAAAAATCTCTCTTCCTTGACCATCTTTATCAAGCTTAAGAAAATTAAATAGAACACTCATTGGACAATCAAAGAGGAACTAAAGCTTATTAAATTTTCCTCTTTCTTTTTCTTAGGATCAGTAGCTTTTCATCTTGGAGTTTTGATTAACTTGTCCCTTTTTCCTGTACAGTGTCTTTAACCTTCAATATTTCTATTAAAAAGTTGCCCAGGATCATGGTTTTCAAATACACTAAAATACTGGATTTAGAATTTATTTTACTCCATTCTATTTTTTTAGTGCAAAATGCAGGTTAGCAAAAATGGAAATTGCCTTTTGTATTATTAAAGGGTTCTAAGGGCTCCCTTTGACATTATGTATGAGTAGCAAATTAAATAAACATGGAGCCTTTGTCACATTTGAAAGGTCAAACATAATACTGACATATGGAAGTGCAGCACAACTGAGCTAGTAACAAAAATGCTGGACATTAACAAGGGCTATCCGGGATTGAAGTAAGGCCTGTCTAGTCCAGCATTTCTTTCCATGAGTGACCAAGGGAAGTGCATAAATAGAACAGGGCAAGCCTTACCATTACATAAATAGCCATCTCAGATAACAGATGCTGGATGTCAAAAGCAAAATGTTGAAGGGGACAGCAAGGTGTATTGAATGCTTTTAGTTAGATTTTGCAGCATGCTAATGCTTATGAGAGGGATGGGGTAGCTCAGTGGCTAAGACGCTGAGCTTGTCGATCAGAAAGGTTGGCAGTTCAAATCCCTAGCCCATGTAATGGAGTGAGCTCCTGTTATTGTCCCAGCTTCTGCTAACTTAGCAGTTTGAAAGCACATAAGAAAGGCAAGTAAAAAAATAGGGACCACCTTTGGTGGGAAGGTAACAGCCTTCCATGTGCCTTTGGCATTTAGTCATGCCGGCCACATGACTATAGAGACGTCTTCAGAAAGTTCTGGCTCTTCGGCTTTGAAATGCAGATGAGCACTGTTCCCTAGAGTCAGGAATAAGTAGTACATATGTGCGAAGAGAACCTTTACTTTTACCTCAATGCTTATGGGAAGTGTTGAAGCAAAATTAGTTCTCAGCCCAACTGTTTTTGAACAAGAAAAGGGAGGGACATCATATTGTTATCTTTCAGATCCCCTTTTGCTCTTCTAATAAGGACATAAACTTAATAGGCTGCCCTTTGTTACTGTTAATACTTAGAATCACATCAAGAACTTCATCATCTACTGATGTATTTAATCGTCTTTTCAAATATGCCAAAATGGTTATCATTCATTTATCTTTTGGTGAGGAATTCTACCATCTGACTTTTTTTCTTTTTTATATTCAAATATTTTATTTCATCATTCATATTTCCTACACACAATTTAGCTGCATAACTCAAATTTTCCTTTAAAGGGAAAAGGCAGGCAGAGATGAGAAACTCTTTGCTCTACATACCTTTTCTTCCTAGTTGTTTTTTATTAGCAAAAAGTTTCAAACATTTTACTTTTCCATAAAGGAAATTCTTTCCTGTTGTTTTTTTTTTAATTCCTTGATGGTGTGGTGGGGACTTGTCAAGTAGTACTGTATTTATTTGGAAGTTAATGTATAGTATTACCTACACTATTATATGTCATATGGAACAGTACATGTATATACAGGCAAATAAGACTGGCAGCTGTATTTCAAATATCTTCCTAGTTATCTCCAATCTGAAATGAAATAATTACAACAACTAGATACTGAATAGACATTTTCACTGAACACTTTTCTCAATCAGTAACTATCAAATAGGATCCATTCAAGATTTTTCTAATTTCATCATTTCTTCCCATGTGAATTTGAATGCATCAGTTTTCTGAGTCTAAACACTTTGTTTGCATTTCTTGAACATATGTTCCAGAAAGTCTGGAACATATTTTTGATTTTCAATTAGAGACCCGCAAAATTCTTCAATATTTCGGGTGGATTAACTCTGCTCTACTTCTGCATTATAATCTAATATCTCTTTTAGATACAGCCACTGCACTTTCCCTGCAGTCATGTGATCATGATTTCCAATGTTCTCCACCAGCTTTCTACAAGCAACTTCTGTGGGGGAGCCAACAAAAAGTCACAAATTGGTCTCAATTCCACTGATTTTTGGTGTACCCAAGCTCATTCTGTTTCTCCCTTAGGTAAGGAACTATCTCTGAAAATGAAGAATCAACAAGTCACGGATCTTCATTTTCAGAGATAGTTCCTTACCTATTTTTATTTCTAGCCATAAAAAATGTCAAACTGAATTCCATTCAAGGTGTTATAAAAATATAGTTAAATGGTGACTGATATAAAAAAGAATTAATTTCAAATAAATCTGTACTTAATTAAAAGCTTGAAACTAATTTAGATGTGAAATATTAAAAATCTGGAATGGAAGCAGAGTTTAGTTCTTATATAGGAATGTTGCCTTAATTTTATAATTAGTGTTTGGGGGGGTCCCCTTAAGAAGTGTTCTTGAATTTTTATTCCTTTAAGCCTCAAAATTAGAAGTTAGTTTGTTCAGTTTTTCTTCATCCTCTAAATTGGCTATGTGGTTTGTGTACTACTGATTATTCATACA